>NW_022265681.1:381450-395624 GCF_002021735.2 Oncorhynchus kisutch | reverse complement strand
GATGAGACTGATCTGATCTCACTGTAGGAGACGATAGAGGTTTAGTGTGTTTGTAATGGAGAGACTGATCTGATCTCACTGTAGGAGACGATAGAGGTTTAGTGTGTTGTAATGGAGAGACTGATCTGATCTCACTGTAGGAGACGAGAGGGTTAGTGTGTTGTAATGGAGAGACTGACTGATCTGATCTCACTGTAGGAGACGATAGAGGTTTAGTGTGTTGTAATGGAGAGACTGATCTGATCTCACTGTAGGAGACGATAGAGGTTAGTGTGTTGTAATGGAGAGACTGATCTGATCTGATCTCACTGTAGGAGACGATAGAGGTTTAGTGTGTGTTGTAATGGAGAGACTGATCTGATCTCACTGTAGGAGACGATAGAGGTTTAGTAGTGTGTTGTAATGGAGAGACTGATCTGATCTCACTGTAGGAGGCGATAGAGGTTTAGTGTGTTGTAATGGAGAGAAGAGAACTGATTGATCTCACTGTAGGAGGCGATAGAGGTTTAGTGTGTTGTAATGGAGAGACTGATCTGATCTCACTGTAGGAGACGATAGAGTAGGTTTAGTGTGTGTTGTAATGGAGAGGACTGATCTGATCTCACTGTAGGAGACGATAGAGGTTTAGTGTGTTGTAATGGAGAGACTGATCTGATCTCACTGTAGGAGACGATAGAGGTTTAGTGTGTGTGTAATGGAGAGACTGATCTGATCTCACTGTAGGAGACGATAGAGGTTTAGTGTGTTGTAATGGAGAGACTGAGATGATCTCACTGTAGGAGACGATAGAGGTTAGTGTGTTGTAATGGAGAGACTGATCTGATCTCACTGTAGGAGACGATAGAGGTTTAGTGTGTTGTAATGGAGAGACTGATCTGATCTCACTGTAGGAGACGATAGAGGTTTAGTGTGTTGTAATGGAGAGACTGATCTGATCTCACTGTAGGAGACGATAGAGGTTTAGTGTGTTGTAATGGAGAGACTGATCTGATCTCACTGTAGGGATGATAGAGGTTTAGTTTGTTGGTAATGGAGAACTGAGCTGTCTCACTGTAGGAAGACGGATAGAGGTTTAAGTGGTGTTTTATGAAGGAGACTGATCTGATCTCACTGTAGGAGGGCATAGAGGTTTAGTGTGGTTTGTATGGGATACGATCGATCCCACGTAGGAGCGAGAGAGTTTTTATTGTGTTTGTTAATGGAGAGACTGATCTATCCACTGTAGGGAGACCTATAAGGTTTGTGTGTTTGTAATGGAGAGACTGATCTATCTCACTGAGGAGACATAGATGTTTAGTGTGTTTTGTAATGGAGAAGACTGATCTTATCTCAACTGTAGGAGACGTTAGAGGTTTAGTGTGTTTGTAATGGAGGAGACTGATCTGATCTCACTGTAGGAGACGATAGAAGGTTTAGTGTGTTGTAATGGAGAGAGACTGATCTGATCTCACTGTAGGAGACGATAGAGGTTTAGTGTGTTGTAATGGAAGAGACTGATCTGATCTCACTGTAGGAGACGATACGAGGTTTTAGTGTGTTGTAATGGAAGAGACTGATCTGATCTCACTGTAGGAGACGATAGAGGTTTAGTGTGTTGTAATGGAGAGACTGATCTGATCTCACTGTAGGAGACGATAGAGGTTTAGTGTGTTGTAATGGAGAGACTGATCTGATCTCACTGTAGGAGACGATAGAGGTTTAGTGTGTTGTAATGAGAGAGACTGATCTGATCTCACTGTAGGAGACGATAGAGGTTTAGTGTGTTGTAATGGAGAGACTGATCTGATCTCACTGTAGGAGACGATAGAGGTTTAGTGTGTTGTAATGGAGAGACTGATCTGATCTCACTGTAGGAGACGATAGAGGTTTAGTGTGTTGTAATGGAGAGACTGATCTGATCTCACTGTAGGAGGCGATAGAGGTTTAGTGTGTTGTAATGGAGAGACTGATCTGATCTCACTGTAGGAGGACGATAGAGGTTTAGTGTGTTGTAATGGAGAGACTGATCTGATCTCACTGTAGGAGACGATAGAGGTTTAGTGTGTTGTAATGGAGAGACTGATCTGATCTCACTGTAGGAGACGATAGAGGTTTAGTGTGTTGTAATGGAGAGACTGATCTGATCTCACTGTAGGAGACGATAGAGGTTTAGTGTGTTGTAATGGAGAGACTGATCTGATCTCACTGTAGGAGACGATAGAGGTTAGTGTGTTGTAATGGAGAGACTGATCTGATCTCACTGTAGGAGACGATAGAGGTTTAGTGTGTTGTAATGGAGAGACTGACTGATCTGATCTCACTGTAGGAGACGATAGAGGTTTAGTGTGTTGTAATGGAGAGACTGATCTGATCTCACTGTAGGAGACGATAGAGGTTTAGTGTGTTGTAATGGAGAGACTGATCTGATCTCACTGTAGGAGACGATAGAGGTTTAGTGTGTTGTAATGGAGAGACTGACTGATCTGATCTCACTGTAGGAGACGATAGAGGTTTAGTGTGTTGTAATGGAGAGACTGATCTGATCTCACTGTAGGAGACGATAGAGGTTTAGTGTGTTGTAATGGAGAGACTGATCTGATCTCACTGTAGGAGACGATAGAGGTTTAGTGTGTTGTAATGGAGAGACTGATCTGATCTCACTGTAGGAGACGATAGAGGTTTAGTGTGTTGTAATGGAGAGACTGATCTGATCTCACATGTAGGAGACGATAGAGGTTTAGTGTGTTGTAATGGAGAGACTGATCTGATCTCACTGTAGGAGACGATAGAGGTTTAGTGTGTTGTAATGGAGAGACTGATCTGATCTCACTGTAGGAGACGATAGAGGTTTAGTGTGTTGTAATGGAGAGACTGATCTGATCTCACTGTAGGAGACGATAGAGGTTTAGTGTGTTGTAATGGAGAGACTGATCTGTCCTGATCTCACTGTAGGAGACGATAGAGGTTTAGTGTGTTGTAATGGAGAGACTGATCTGTCTGATCTCACTGTAGGAGACGATAGAGGTTTAGTGTGTTGTAATGGAGGAGACTGATCTGATCTCACTGTAGGAGACGATAGAGGTTTAGTGTGTTGTAATGGAGAGACTGACTGATCTCACTGTACGGAGACGATAGAGGTTTAGTGTGTTGTAATGGACGAGACTGATCTGATCTCACTGTAGAGACGATAGAGGTTAGTGTGTTGTATGGAGAGACTGATCTGAATCTCACTGTAGGAGACGATAGAGGTTAGTGTGTTGTAATGGAGAGACTGATCTGATCTATCTCACTGTAGGAGACGCTAGAGGTTTAGTGTGTTGTAATGGGAGAGACTGATCTGATCTCACTGTAGGAAGACGATAGAGGTTTAGTGTGTTGTAATGGAGAGACTGATCTGATCTCACTGTAGGAGACGATAGAGGTTTAGTGTGTTGTAATGGAGAGACTGATCTGATCTCACTGTAGGAGGCGATAGAGGTTTAGTGTGTTGTAATGGAGAGACTGATCTGATCTCACTGTAGGAGACGATAGAGGTTTAGTGTGTTGTAATGGAGAGACTGATCTGATCTCACTGTAGGAGACGATAGAGGTTTAGTGTGTTGTAATGGAGAGACTGATCTGATCTCACAGTAGGAGACGATAGAGGTTTAGTGTGTTGTAATGGAGAGACTGATCTGATCTCACTGTAGGAGACGATAGAGGTTTAGTGTGTTGTAATGGAGAGACTGATCTGATCTCACTGTAGGAGACGATAGAGGTTTAGTGTGTTGTAATGGAGAGACTGATCTGATCTCACTGTAGGAGGACGATAGAGGTTTAGTGTGTTGTAATGGAGAGACTGATCTGATCTCACTGTAGGAGACGATAGAGGTTTAGTGTGTTGTAATGGAGAGACTGATCTGATCTCACTGTAGGAGACGATAGAGGTTTAGTGTGTTGTAATGGAGAGACTGATCTGATCTCACTGTAGGAGACGATAGAGGTTTAGTGTGTTGTAATGGAGAGACTGATCTGATCTCACTGTAGGAGACGATAGAGGTTTAGTGTGTTGTAATGGAGAGACTGATCTGATCTCACTGTAGGAGACGATAGAGGTTTAGTGTGTTGTAATGGAGAGACTGATCTGATCTGACTGTAGGAGACGATAGAGGTTTAGTGTGTTGTAATGGAGAGACTGATCTGATCTGATCTCACTGTAGGAGACGATAGAGGTTTAGTGTGTTGTAATGGAGAGACTGATCTGATCTCACTGTAGGAGACGATAGAGGTTTAGTGTGTTGTAATGGAGAGACTGATCTGATCTCACTGTAGGAGACGATAGAGGTTTAGTGTGTTGTAATGGAGAGACTGATCTGATCTCACTGTAGGAGACGATAGAGGTTTAGTGTGTTGTAATGGAGAGACTGATCTGATCTCACTGTAGGAGACGATAGAGGGTTTAGTGTGTTGTAATGGAGAGACTGATCTGATCTCACTGTAGGAGACGATAGAGGTTTAGTGTGTTGTAATGGAGAGACTGATCTGATCTCACTGTAGGAGACGATAGAGGTTTAGTGTGTTGTAATGGAGAGACTGATCTGATCTCACTGTAGGAGACGATAGAGGTTTAGTGTGTTGTAATGGAGAGACTGATCTGATCTCACTGTAGGAGACGATAGAGGTTTAGTGTGTTGTAATGGAGAGACTGATCTGATCTGACTGTAGGAGACGATAGAGGTTTAGTGTGTTGTAATGGAGAGACTGATCTGATCTCACTGTAGGAGACGATAGAGGTTTAGTGTGTTGTAATGGAGAGACTGATCTGATCTCACTGTAGGAGACGATAGAGGTTTAGTGTGTTGTAATGGAGAGACTGATCTGATCTGACTGTAGGAGGCGATAGAGGTTTAGTGTGTTGTAATGGAGAGACTGATCTGATCTGATCTCACTGTAGGAGACGATAGAGGTTTAGTGTGTTGTAATGGAGAGACTGATCTGATCTGACTGTAGGAGGCGATAGAGGTTTAGTGTGTTGTAATGGAGAGACTGATCTGATCTCGACTGTAGGAGACGATAGAGGTTTAGTGTGTTGTAATGGAGAGACTGATCTGATCTGACTGTAGGAGGCGATAGAGGTTTAGTGTGTTGTAATGGAGAGACTGATCTGATCTCACTGTAGGAGACGATAGAGGTTTAGTGTGTTGTAATGGAGAGACTGATCTGATCTCACTGTAGGAGACGATAGAGGTTTAGTGTGTTGTAATGGAGAGACTGATCTGATCTCACTGTAGGAGACGATAGAGGTTTAGTGTGTTGTAATGAAGAGACTGATCTGATCTCACTGTAGGAGGCGATAGAGGTTTAGTGTGTTGTAATGAGAGACTGATCTGATCTCACTGTAGGAGACGATAGAGGTTTAGTGTGTTGTAATGGAGAGACTGATCTGACTGTAGGAGGCGATAGACGTTTAGTGTGTTGTAATGAAGAGACTGATCTGATCTCACTGTAGGAGACGATAGAGGTTTAGTGTGTTGTAATGGAGAGACTGATCTGATCTCACTGTAGGAGGCGATAGAGGTTTAGTGTGTTGTAATGGAGAGACTGATCTGATCTCACTGTAGGAGACGATAGAGGTTTAGTGTGTTGTAATGGAGAGACTGATCTGATCTCACTGTAGGAGACGATAGAGGTTTAGTGTGTTGTAATGGAGAGACTGATCTGATCTCACTGTAGGAGACGATAGAGGTTTAGTGTGTTGTAATGGAGAGACTGATCTGATCTCACTGTAGGAGACGATAGAGGTTTAGTGTGTTGTAATGGAGAGACTGATCTGATCTCACTGTAGGAGACGATAGAGGTTTAGTGTGTTGTAATGGAGAGACTGATCTGATCTCACTGTAGGAGACGATAGAGGTTTAGTGTGTTGTAATGGAGAGACTGATCTGATCTCACTGTAGGAGACGATAGAGGTTTAGTGTGTTGTAATGGAGAGACTGATCTGATCTCACTGTAGGAGACGATAGAGGTTTAGTGTGTTGTAATGGAGAGACTGATCTGATCTCACTGTAGGAGACGATAGAGGTTTAGTGTGTTGTAATGGAGAGACTGATCTGATCTCACTGTAGGAGACGATAGAGGTTTAGTGTGTTGTAATGGAGAGACTGATCTGATCTCACTGTAGGAGACGATAGAGGTTTAGTGTGTTGTAATGGAGAGACTGATCTGATCTCACTGTAGGAGACGATAGAGGTTTAGTGTGTTGTAATGGAGAGACTGATCTGATCTCACTGTAGGAGACGATAGAGGTTTAGTGTGTTGTAATGGAGAGACTGATCTGATCTCACTGTAGGAGACGATAGAGGTTTAGTGTGTTGTAATGGAGAGACTGATCTGATCTCACTGTAGGAGACGATAGAGGTTTAGTGTGTTGTAATGGAGAGACTGATCTGATCTCACTGTAGGAGACGATAGAGGTTTAGTGTGTTGTAATGGAGAGACTGATCTGATCTCACTGTAGGAGACGATAGAGGTTTAGTGTGTTGTAATGGAGAGACTGATCTGATCTCACTGTAGGAGACGATAGAGGTTTAGTGTGTTGTAATGGAGAGACTGATCTGATCTCACTGTAGGAGACGATAGAGGTTTAGTGTGTTGTAATGGAGAGACTGATCTGATCTCACTGTAGGAGACGATAGAGGTTTAGTGTGTTGTAATGGAGAGACTGATCTGATCTCACTGTAGGAGACGATAGAGGTTTAGTGTGTTGTAATGGAGAGACTGATCTGATCTCACTGTAGGAGACGATAGAGGTTTAGTGTGTTGTAATGGAGAGACTGATCTGATCTCACTGTAGGAGACGATAGAGGTTTAGTGTGTTGTAATGGAGAGACTGATCTGATCTCACTGTAGGAGACGATAGAGGTTTAGTGTGTTGTAATGGAGAGACTGATCTGATCTGATCTCACAGTAGGAGACGATAGAGGTTTAGTGTGTTGTAATGGAGAGACTGATCTGATCTGATCTCACTGTAGGAGACGATAGAGGTTTAGTGTGTTGTAATGGAGAGACTGATCTGATCTGATCTCACTGTAGGAGACGATAGAGGTTTAGTGTGTTGTAATGGAGAGACTGATCTGATCTCACTGTAGGAGGCGATAGAGGTTTAGTGTGTTGTAATGGAGAGACTGATCTGATCTCACTGTAGGAGGCAATAGAGGTTTAGTGTGTTGTAATGGAGAGACTGATCTGATCTCACTGTAGGAGGCGATAGAGGTTTAGTGTGTTGTAATGGAGAGACTGATCTGATCTCACTGTAGGAGACGATAGAGGTTTAGTGTGTTGTAATGGAGAGACTGATCTGATCTGACTGTAGGAGACGATAGAGGTTTAGTGTGTTGTAATGGAGAGACTGATCTGATCTCACTGTAGGAGACGATAGAGGTTTAGTGTGTTGTAATGGAGAGACTGATCTGATCTCACTGTAGGAGACGATAGAGGTTTAGTGTGTTGTAATGGAGAGACTGATCTGATCTGACTGTAGGAGACGATAGAGGTTTAGTGTGTTGTAATGGAGAGACTGATCTGATCTCACTGTAGGAGACGATAGAGGTTTAGTGTGTTGTAATGGAGAGACTGATCTGATCTCACTGTAGGAGGCGATAGAGGTTTAGTGTGTTGTAATGGAGAGACTGATCTGATCTCACTGTAGGAGACGATAGAGGTTTAGTGTGTTGTAATGGAGAGACTGATCTGATCTCACTGTAGGAGACGATAGAGGTTTAGTGTGTTGTAATGGAGAGACTGATCTGATCTCACAGTAGGAGACGATAGAGGTTTAGTGTGTTGTAATGGAGAGACTGATCTGATCTCACTGTAGGAGACGATAGAGGTTTAGTGTGTTGTAATGGAGAGACTGATCTGATCTGATCTCACAGTAGGAGGCGATAGAGGTTTAGTGTGTTGTAATGGAGAGACTGATCTGATCTCACAGTAGGAGACGATAGAGGTTTAGTGTGTTGTAATGGAGAGACTGATCTGATCTCACTGTAGGAGACGATAGAGGTTTAGTGTGTTGTAATGGAGAGACTGATCTGATCTCACTGTAGGAGACGATAGAGGTTTAGTGTGTTGTAATGAAGAGACTGATCTGATCTCACTGTAGGAGGCGATAGAGGTTTAGTGTGTTGTAATGAAGAGACTGATCTGATCTCACTGTAGGAGACGATAGAGGTTTAGTGTGTTGTAATGGAGAGACTGATCTGACTGTAGGAGGCGATAGAGGTTTAGTGTGTTGTAATGAAGAGACTGATCTGATCTCACTGTAGGAGACGATAGAGGTTTAGTGTGTTGTAATGAAGAGACTGATCTGATCTCACTGTAGGAGGCGATAGAGGTTTAGTGTGTTGTAATGAAGAGACTGATCTGATCTCACTGTAGGAGACGATAGAGGTTTAGTGTGTTGTAATGGAGAGACTGATCTGACTGTAGGAGGCGATAGAGGTTTAGTGTGTTGTAATGAAGAGACTGATCTGATCTCACTGTAGGAGACGATAGAGGTTTAGTGTGTTGTAATGGAGAGACTGATCTGACTGTAGGAGGCGATAGAGGTTTAGTGTGTTGTAATGGAGAGACTGATCTGATCTCACTGTAGGAGACGATAGAGGTTTAGTGTGTTGTAATGGAGAGACTGATCTGATCTCACTGTAGGAGACGATAGAGGTTTAGTGTGTTGTAATGGAGAGACTGATCTGATCTCACAGTAGGAGACGATAGAGGTTTAGTGTGTTGTAATGGAGAGACTGATCTGATCTCACTGTAGGAGACGATAGAGGTTTAGTGTGTTGTAATGGAGAGACTGATCTGATCTCACAGTAGGAGACGATAGAGGTTTAGTGTGTTGTAATGGAGAGACTGATCTGATCTCACTGTAGGAGACGATAGAGGTTTAGTGTGTTGTAATGGAGAGACTGATCTGATCTAACTGTAGGAGACGATAGAGGTTTAGTGTGTTGTAATGGAGAGACTGATCTGATCTGACTGTAGGAGACGATAGAGGTTTAGTGTGTTGTAATGGAGAGACTGATCTGATCTCACTGTAGGAGGCGATAGAGGTTTAGTGTGTTGTAATGGAGAGACTGATCTGATCTCACTGTAGGAGATGATAGAGGTTTAGTGTGTTGTAATGGAGAGACTGATCTGATCTCACTGTAGGAGACGATAGAGGTTTAGTGTGTTGTAATGAAGAGACTGATCTGATCTCACTGTAGGAGGCGATAGAGGTTTAGTGTGTTGTAATGGAGAGACTGATCTGATCTCACTGTAGGAGGCGATAGAGGTTTAGTGTGTTGTAATGGAGAGACTGATCTGATCTCACTGTAGGAGACGATAGAGGTTTAGTGTGTTGTAATGGAGAGACTGATCTGATCTCACTGTAGGAGACGATAGAGGTTTAGTGTGTTGTAATGGAGAGACTGATCTGATCTCACTGTAGGAGACGATTGAGGTTTAGTGTGTTGTAATGGAGAGACTGATCTGATCTCACTGTAGGAGACGATAGAGGTTTAGTGTGTTGTAATGGAGAGACTGATCTGATCTCACTGTAGGAGACGATAGAGGTTTAGTGTGTTGTAATGGAGAGACTGATCTGATCTGACTGTAGGAGGCGATAGAGGTTTAGTGTGTTGTAATGGAGAGACTGATCTGATCTCACAGTAGGAGACGATAGAGGTTTAGTGTGTTGTAATGGAGAGACTGATCTGATCTCACTGTAGGAGACGATAGAGGTTTAGTGTGTTGTAATGGAGAGACTGATCTGATCTCACAGTAGGAGGCGATAGAGGTTTAGTGTGTTGTAATGGAGAGACTGATCTGATCTCACTGTAGGAGGCGATAGAGGTTTAGTGTGTTGTAATGGAGAGACTGATCTGATCTCACAGTAGGAGACGATAGAGGTTTAGTGTGTTGTAATGGAGAGACTGATCTGATCTCACAGTAGGAGACGATAGAGGTTTAGTGTGTTGTAATGGAGAGACTGATCTGATCTCACAGTAGGAGACGATAGAGGTTTAGTGTGTTGTAATGGAGAGACTGATCTGATCTCTCTGTAGGAGGCGATAGAGGTTTAGTGTGTTGTAATGGAGAGACTGATCTGATCTGACTGTAGGAGACGATAGAGGTTTAGTGTGTTGTAATGGAGAGACTGATCTGATCTCACTGTAGGAGACGATAGAGGTTTAGTGTGTTGTCATGAAGAGACTGATCTGATCTCACTGTAGGAGATGATAGAGGTTTAGTGTGTTGTAATGGAGAGACTGATCTGATCTGATCTCACTGTAGGAGACGATAGAGGTTTAGTGTGTTGTAATGAAGAGACTGATCTGATCTCACTGTAGGAGATGATAGAGGTTTAGTGTGTTGTAATGGAGAGACTGATCTGATCTGATCTCACTGTAGGAGACGATAGAGGTTTAGTGTGTTGTAATGGAGAGACTGATCTGATCTCACTGTAGGAGACGATAGAGGTTTAGTGTGTTGTAATGGAGAGACTGATCTGATCTGACTGTAGGAGACGATAGAGGTTTAGTGTGTTGTAATGGAGAGACTGATCTGATCTGACTGTAGGAGACGATAGAGGTTTAGTGTGTTGTAATGGAGAGACTGATCTGATCTCACTGTAGGAGACGATAGAGGTTTAGTGTGTTGTAATGGAGAGACTGATCTGATCTCACTGTAGGAGACGATAGAGGTTTAGTGTGTTGTAATGGAGAGACTGATCTGATCTGACTGTAGGAGACGATAGAGGTTTAGTGTGTTGTAATGGAGAGACTGATCTGATCTCACTGTAGGAGACGATAGAGGTTTAGTGTGTTGTAATGGAGAGACTGATCTGATCTCACTGTAGGAGGCGATAGAGGTTTAGTGTGTTGTAATGGAGAGACTGATCTGATCTCACTGTAGGAGACGATAGAGGTTTAGTGTGTTGTAATGGAGAGACTGATCTGATCTCACTGTAGGAGACGATAGAGGTTTAGTGTGTTGTAATGGAGAGACTGATCTGATCTCACAGTAGGAGACGATAGAGGTTTAGTGTGTTGTAATGGAGAGACTGATCTGATCTCACTGTAGGAGACGATAGAGGTTTAGTGTGTTGTAATGGAGAGACTGATCTGATCTGATCTCACAGTAGGAGGCGATAGAGGTTTAGTGTGTTGTAATGGAGAGACTGATCTGATCTGATCTCACAGTAGGAGACGATAGAGGTTTAGTGTGTTGTAATGGAGAGACTGATCTGATCTCACTGTAGGAGGCGATAGAGGTTTAGTGTGTTGTAATGGAGAGACTGATCTGATCTCACTGTAGGAGACGATAGAGGTTTAGTGTGTTGTAATGGAGAGACTGATCTGATCTCACTGTAGGAGACGATAGAGGTTTAGTGTGTTGTAATGGAGAGACTGATCTGATCTCACTGTAGGAGACGATAGAGGTTTAGTGTGTTGTAATGAAGAGACTGATCTGATCTCACTGTAGGAGATGATAGAGGTTTAGTGTGTTGTAATGGAGAGACTGATCTGATCTGATCTCACTGTAGGAGACGATAGAGGTTTAGTGTGTTGTAATGAAGAGACTGATCTGATCTCACTGTAGGAGACGATAGAGGTTTAGTGTGTTGTAATGGAGAGACTGATCTGATCTCACTGTAGGAGACGATAGAGGTTTAGTGTGTTGTAATGGAGAGACTGATCTGATCTCACTGTAGGAGACGATAGAGGTTTAGTGTGTTGTAATGGAGAGACTGATCTGATCTGACTGTAGGAGACGATAGAGGTTTAGTGTGTTGTAATGGAGAGACTGATCTGATCTCACTGTAGGAGACGATAGAGGTTTAGTGTGTTGTAATGGAGAGACTGATCTGATCTCACTGTAGGAGGCGATAGAGGTTTAGTGTGTTGTAATGGAGAGACTGATCTGATCTCACTGTAGGAGACGATAGAGGTTTAGTGTGTTGTAATGGAGAGACTGATCTGATCTCACTGTAGGAGACGATAGAGGTTTAGTGTGTTGTAATGGAGAGACTGATCTGATCTCACAGTAGGAGACGATAGAGGTTTAGTGTGTTGTAATGGAGAGACTGATCTGATCTCACTGTAGGAGACGATAGAGGTTTAGTGTGTTGTAATGGAGAGACTGATCTGATCTGATCTCACAGTAGGAGGCGATAGAGGTTTAGTGTGTTGTAATGGAGAGACTGATCTGATCTGATCTCACAGTAGGAGACGATAGAGGTTTAGTGTGTTGTAATGGAGAGACTGATCTGATCTCACTGTAGGAGGCGATAGAGGTTTAGTGTGTTGTAATGGAGAGACTGATCTGATCTCACTGTAGGAGACGATAGAGGTTTAGTGTGTTGTAATGGAGAGACTGATCTGATCTCACTGTAGGAGACGATAGAGGTTTAGTGTGTTGTAATGGAGAGACTGATCTGATCTCACTGTAGGAGACGATAGAGGTTTAGTGTGTTGTAATGAAGAGACTGATCTGATCTCACTGTAGGAGATGATAGAGGTTTAGTGTGTTGTAATGGAGAGACTGATCTGATCTGATCTCACTGTAGGAGACGATAGAGGTTTAGTGTGTTGTAATGAAGAGACTGATCTGATCTCACTGTAGGAGGCGATAGAGGTTTAGTGTGTTGTAATGGAGAGACTGATCTGATCTCACTGTAGGAGGCGATAGAGGTTTAGTGTGTTGTAATGGAGAGACTGATCTGATCTCACTGTAGGAGGCGATAGAGGTTTAGTGTGTTGTAATGGAGAGACTGATCTGATCTCACTGTAGGAGACGATAGAGGTTTAGTGTGTTGTAATGAAGAGACTGATCTGATCTCACTGTAGGAGATGATAGAGGTTTAGTGTGTTGTAATGGAGAGACTGATCTGATCTGATCTCACTGTAGGAGACGATAGAGGTTTAGTGTGTTGTAATGAAGAGACTGATCTGATCTCACTGTAGGAGGCGATAGAGGTTTAGTGTGTTGTAATGGAGAGACTGATCTGATCTCACTGTAGGAGGCGATAGAGGTTTAGTGTGTTGTAATGGTGAGACTGATCTGATCTCACTGTAGGAGGCGATAGAGGTTTAGTGTGTTGTAATGGAGAGACTGATCTGATCTCACTGTAGGAGACGATAGAGGTTTAGTGTGTTGTAATGAAGAGACTGATCTGATCTCACTGTAGGAGACGATAGAGGTTTAGTGTGTTGTAATGGAGAGACTGATCTGATCTCACTGTAGGAGACGATAGAGGTTTAGTGTGTTGTAATGAAGAGACTGATCTGATCTCACTGTAGGAGACGATAGAGGTTTAGTGTGTTGTAATGGAGAGACTGATCTGATCTCACTGTAGGAGACGATAGAGGTTTAGTGTGTTGTAATGGAGAGACTGATCTGATCTCACTGTAGGAGACGATAGAGGTTTAGTGTGTTATAATGGAGAGACTGATCTGATCTCACTGTAGGAGACGATAGAGGTTTAGTGTGTTGTAATGGAGAGACTGATCTGATCTCACTGTAGGAGACGATAGAGGTTTAGTGTGTTGTAATGGAGAGACTGATCTGATCTCACTGTAGGAGACGATAGAGGTTTAGTGTGTTGTAATGGAGAGACTGATCTGATCTCACTGTAGGAGACGATAGAGGTTTAGTGTGTTGTAATGGAGAGACTGATCTGATCTCACTGTAGGAGACGATAGAGGTTTAGTGTGTTGTAATGGAGAGACTGATCTGATCTGACTGTAGGAGACGATAGAGGTTTAGTGTGTTGTAATGGAGAGACTGATCTGATCTGACTGTAGGAGACGATAGAGGTTTAGTGTGTTGTAATGGAGAGACTGATCTGATCTGACTGTAGGAGACGATAGAGGTTTAGTGTGTTGTAATGGAGAGACTGATCTGATCTCACTGTAGGAGACGATAGAGGTTTAGTGTGTTGTAATGGAGAGACTGATCTGATCTGATCTCACTGTAGGAGACGATAGAGGTTTAGTGTGTTGTAATGGAGAGACTGATCTGATCTCACAGTAGGAGATGATAGAGGTTTAGTGTGTTGTAATGGAGAGACTGAACTGATCTGACTGTAGGAGGCGATAGAGGTTTAGTGTGTTGTAATGGAGAGACTGATCTGATCTCACTGTAGGAGACGATAGAGGTTTAGTGTGTTGTAA
>NW_022265681.1:291450-378950 GCF_002021735.2 Oncorhynchus kisutch | reverse complement strand
GACCCAGAACTACAACGGAGCCCAGCAGTGATGTTTCACGACCCTCCACCTCCCTCACCCCAGCTACACCAGTCCCCAGCCCAGTTAACCCCGTCCCCAGCCCAGTTAACCCAGTCCCCAGCCCAGTTAACCAGGTCCTACTCCCAGTCCAGCCAGTTAACCCAGTCCCCAGCCCAGTTAACTAGGTCCTACTCCCAGTCCAGCCAGTTAACCCAGGCCCCAGCCCAGCTAACCCAGTCCCCAGCCCAGTTAACCCAGTCCCCAGCCCAGTTAACCAGGTCCTACTCCCAGTCTAGCCAGTTAACCCAGTCCCCATCCCAGTTAACCAGGTTCTACTCCCAGTCCAGCCAGTGCTCCCAGTCTTCAGTCTTTCCTAAGTCCCAGACACTGACAGAGGCCCACAACATCAATGCTGCTGTCCTCAGTTCTGGGGTGCTCTGTCTGCCTGGTGAGTAGAACAGCCCACATCTCTGGAAACACACAAGATGTTATATGTCATGTCCAACCAGGCTGGATCCAACCAGGGATTCTGTCTGATCTGATCTGAGACCAGTTTCTACCACAGTGATTCTGTCTTGATATGACTAGCTGGTAAAAATACGATCTGATCTGAGACCAGTTTCTACCACAGTGATTCTGTCTTGATGTGACTAGCTGTGTCACTGGTAAAAACACGATCTGAGACCAGTTTCTACCACGCGCTAGACGTCCTGTTTGTGTGTTTGTCTCAGGAACAAGAGATAGGGGGGGTCGAGCCCTGGTGACCGTGACCACGAGGAACACCGGCTGGTTGAACCCCAGCTGTGACTGTGGAGAACTGGTCAGAATCCTGGTCTACTACTACACAATGCTCAGGTACTGTTACACACACAGACAGATCTGATCAGACAGACAGACAGACAGACAGATCTGATCAGACAGACAGACCGGTAGGTTAGGGGTGTAGACTTCAACTCAGGCCCTCGTGTTTCACCGTCCTACTGGTTTTTACTTTCTCCCTGACACTATGGTTCTGATAGCTCCTGACACTACGGTTCTGATAGCTCCTGACACTACAGTTCTGATAGCTCCTGACACTATGGTTCTGATAGCTCCTGACACTATGGTTCTGATAGCTCCTGACACTACGGTTCTGATAGCTCCTGACACTATGGTTCTGATAGCTCCTGACACTACGGTTCTGATAGCTCCTGACACTACGGTTCTGACAGCTCCTGACACTACGGTTCTGATAGCTCCTGACACTACGGTTCTGACAGCTCCTGACACTATGGTTCTGATATCTCCTGACACTACGGTTCTGATAGCTCCTGACACTACGGTTCTGACAGCTCCTGACACTATGGTTCTGATATCTCCTGACACTATGGTTCTGATATCTCCTGACACTATGGTTCTGATATCTCCTGACACTACGGTTCTGACACTACGGTTCTGACAGCTCCTGACACTATGGTTCTGATATCTCCTGACACTATGGTTCTGATAGCTCCTGACACTACGGTTCTGACAGCTCCTGACACTACGGTTCTGATAGCTCCTGACACTATGGTTCTGATAGCTCCTGACACTATGGTTCTGATATCTCCTGACACTACGGTTCTGACACTACGGTTCTGATAGCTCCTGACACTATGGTTCTGATAGCTCCTGACACTATGGTTCTGATATCTCCTGACACTACGGTTCTGACACTACGGTTCTGATAGCTCCTGACACTACGGTTCTGACACTACGGTTCTGATAGCTCCTGACACTATGGTTCTGATATCTCCTGACACTATGGTTCTGATAGCTCCTGACACTACGGTTCTGATAGCTCCTGACACTACGGTTCTGATAGCTCCTGACACTACGGTTCTGACACTACGGTTCTGATAGCTCCTGACACTACGGTTCTGATAGCTCCTGACACTACGGTTCTGATAGCTTGAACAGTGCTGAAGAGCTTACTGTTGTGGCCTGAGTCTCTGTCTCTGATGTCATATCCTGTGTGTTACAGGAAGGAGGTGCGTTCCCTAGGGTTGACAGTCGTGGTAGACTCCCGGCGGTGCTCCCCTGTCCCCGCTCTGTTCAGCGCCTTCAACATACTTCAGGTAAGACACGGTCAAACAGGAAACCAGGGAACAGTGTTTACTGACACGGTCAAACAGGGAACCATGGAACAGTGTTTACAGACACGGTCAAACAGGAAACCACGGGACAGTGTTTACTGACACGGTCAAACAGGAAACCAGGGAACTGTGTTTACAGACACGGTCAAACAGGAAACCAGGGATACAGGAAACCAGGGAACAGTGTTTACTGACACGGTCAAACAGGAAACCAGGGAAACAGGAAACCAGGGAACAGTGTTTACAGACACTGGCAAACAGGAAACCAGGGAACAGTGTTTACTGACACGGTCAAACAGGAAACCAGGGGACAGTGTTTACTGACACGGTCAAACAGGAAACCAGGGAACAGTGTTTACTGACACGGTCAAACAGGAAACCAGGGAACTGTGTTTACTGACACGGTCAAACAGGAAACCAGTCTGTTAAATGACTCACTACTGGAAGTCTCTCTGGATCAGAGAGTCTGTTAAATGACTCCCTACTGTAAGTCTCTCTGGATCAGAGAGTCTGTTAAATGACTCTCTACTCTAAGTCTCTCTGGATCAGAGAGTCTGTTAAATGACTCTCTACTGTAAGTCTCTCTGGATAAGAGAGTCTATTAAATGACTCCCTACTGTAAGTCTCTCTGGATCAGAGAGTCTGTTAAATGACTCCCTACTGTAAGTCTCTCTGGATCAGAGAGTCTGTTAAATGACTCCCTACTGTAAGTCTCTCTGGATCAGAGAGTCTGTTAAATGACTCCCTACTGTAAGTCTCTCTGGATCAGAGAGTCTGTTAAATGACTCCCTACTGTAAGTCTCTCTGGATCAGAGAGTCTGTTAAATGACTCCCTACTGTAAGTCTCTCTGGATCAGAGAGTCTGTTAAATGACTCTCTACTGTAAGTCTCTCTGGATCAGAGAGTCTATTAAATGACTCCCTACTGTAAGTCTCTCTGGATCAGAGAGTCTGTTAAATGACTCCCTACTGTAAGTCTCTCTGGATCAGAGAGTCTGTTAAATGACTCTCTACTGTAAGTATCTCTGAATAAGAGAGTCTGTTAAATGACTCTCTACTGTAAATCTCTCTGGATAAGAGAGTCTGTTAAATGACTCTCTACTGTAAGTCTCTCTGGATCAGAGAGTCTGTTAAATGACTCTCTACTGTAAGTCTCTCTGGATCAGAGAGTCTGTTAAATGACTCTATACTGTAAATCTCTCTGGATAAGAGAGTCTGTTAAATGACTCTCTACTGTAAGTCTCTCTGGATCAGAGAGTCTGTTAAATGACTCTCTACTGTAAGTCTCTCTGGATCAGAGAGTCTGTTAAATGTAGAAACAGCTCCTTGTGGTCATGGAGTCTGTTTGTAATCAGGATGCCTTTGTCCTCCAAACGTTCCACTTGGTGGTTGTCTAGTGGCCACCCTGCAGCCTCCACTCCGTCTCCATTTCAGTAGGAATAGACTGTGAGAGGACTTCATTACTGCCATGCAGTTCTGTGTATAATCACTCTGCTCTGTTGTCTCTTGAAGCTACGGTGGTGTCAGACACCGGGACACAACAACACTGTTAGCTTCAGTCATTTTCTTTACAATGTCATTTAGAGAACCTCTGAGTGCTCCGTCTGTCTGATGTTGTGAAGGTTCTATAACTGAGTGCTCTGTCTGTATGATGTTGTGATGGTTCTAGAACATGGTGAGTGTTCTGTCTGTCTGATGTTGTGATGGTTCTAGAACATGGTGAGTGTTCTGTCTGTCTGATGTTGTGATGGTTCTAGAACATGGTGAGTGTTTTGTCTGTCTGATGTTGTGATGGTTCTAGAACATGGTGAGTGTTCTGTCTGTCTGATGTTGTGATGGTTCTAGAACATGGTGAGTGTTCTGTCTGTCTGATGTTGTGATGGTTCTAGAACATGGTGAGTGTTCTGTCTGCCTGATGTTGTGATGGTTCTAGAACATGGTGAGTGCTCCGTCTGTCTGTCTGATGTTGTGAGGGTTCTAGAACTCATGTGTCCTTCCCTCCATTCCAGGTCACTGCTAACAATGACAGTTGAGCAGGGTTATCACCCTCAGCCACAGAGGTCCATCCCTTAATGTAGCCCCTCACCAGACCTCCTGGTCCCACAGGGAATAGCCTCCACGGACCCCCCCCCTCCCCAACACACAATGTCTCCACATAGCATCATCTTATTACTAGGTCTAAGGGCCTGACACCTCGTCTGTGTCCCAAATGGCACCCTATTCCCTTCATAGTGCTCTACTTTAGACCAGTACTGGCCCTATCCTGGCCTGGCCACAGTCTCTGGCTTTGATACATTGTTCACTAATTGATTTGACCACAATGGCTGCTTTGATGGTCACTGTGGACAATTTGATTCCTGTTTTCTCCTGTTTGTTCGATGGTGGACATGATTTGGTCTCCTGTCAATTTGGATTTCTGTCTGTAGTAAAGCCCTTTTGTGGGGAAAACTCATTCTGATTGGCTGGGCCTGGCTCCCCCAGTGGGTGGACCTTGGCTCCCACAGTGAGTGGGCCCTGGCTGCCCTAGTGGGTGGACCCTGGCTCCCCAGTGAGTGGGCCCTGGCTCCCCAGTGAGTGGGCCCTGGCTCCCCAGTGGGTGGGCCCTGGCTCCCCAGTGGGTGGGCCCTGGCTCCCCAGTGAGTAGGCCATGGCTCCCCAGTGAGTGGGCCCTGGCTCCCCAGTGGGTGGGCCCTGGCTCCCCAGTGAGTAGGCCCTGGCTCCCCAGTGAGTGGGCCCTGGCTCCCCAGTGGGTGGGCCCTGGCTCCCCAGTGAGTGGACCTATGGCCTCTAAGGCCCTGCGCCCCTGCCCAGTCATGTGAAATCCATAGATTAGGGCCTAATGAATTCAATTCAATTGACTTCAAATGTTATATGTTATTACTTACTTACAAGCACTTAACCAACAATGCAATTTTAAGAAAATAAATAAGTGAATAAGTGTCAATGTGGAGGCTATATACAGGGGGTACCGGTACAGAGTCATTGTGGAGGCTATATACAGGGTATTACGGTACAGAGTCAATGTGGAGGCTATATACAGGGTATTGCGGTACAGAGTCAATGTGGAGGCTATATACAGAGTATTACGGTACAGAGTCAATGTGGAGGCTATATACAGGGTGTTACGGTACAGAGTCAATGTGGAGGCTATATACAGAGTATTACGGTACAGAGTCAATGTGGAGGCTATATACAGGGTGTTACGGTACAGAGTCAATGTGGAGGCTATATACAGGGGTACCGGTACAGAGTCAATGTGGAGGCTATATACAGGGGGTACCGGTACAGAGTTAATGTGGAGGCTATATACAGGGTATTACGGTACAGAGTCAATGTGGAGGCTATATACAGGGTGTTACGGTACAGAGTCAATGTGGAGACTATATACAGGGTGTTACGGTACAGAGTCAATGTGGAGACTATATACAGGGTGTTACGGTACAGAGTCAATGTGGAGGCTATATACAGGGTGTTACGGTACAGAGTCAATGTGGAGACTATATACAGGGTGTTACGGTACAGAGTCAATGTGGAGACTATATACAGGGGGTACCGGTACAGAGTCAATGTGGAGACTATATACAGGGTGTTACGGTACAGAGTCAATGTGGAGACTATATACAGGGTGTTACGGTACAGAGTCAATGTGGAGGCTATATACAGGGTGTTACGGTACAGAGTCAATGTGGAGGCTATATACAGGGGGTACCGGTACAGAGTCAATGTGGAGACTATATACAGGGGGTACCGGTACAGAGTCAATGTGGAGGCTATATACAGGGTATTACGGTACAGAGTCAATGTGGAGGCTATATACAGGGTGTTACGGTACAGAGTCAATGTGGAGGCTATATACAGGGTGTTATGGTACAGAGTCAATGTGGAGGCTATATACAGGGTATTACGGTACAGAGTCAATGTGGAGGCTATATACAGGGTATTACGGTACAGAGTCAATGTGGAGGCTATATACAGGGGGTACCGGTACAGAGTCAATGTGGAGGCTATATACAGGGTGTTACGGTACAGAGTCAATGTGGAGGCTATATACAGGGTATTACGGTACAGAGTCAATGTGGAGGCTATATACAGGGTATTACGGTACAGAGTCAATGTGGAGGCTATATACAGGGTATTACGGTACAGAGTCAATGTGGAGGCTATATACAGGGGGTACCGGTACAGAGTCAATGTGGAGGCTATATACAGGGGGTACCGGTACAGAGTCAATGTGGAGGCTATATACAGGGTGTTACGGTACAGAGTCAATGTGGAGGCTATATACAGGGGGTACCGGTACAGAGTCAATGTGGAGGCTATATACAGGGTATTACGGTACAGAGTCAATGTGGAGGCTATATACAGGGGGTACCGGTACAGAGTCAATGTGGAGGCTATATACAAATCAAATCAAATCAAATCAAATTTATTTATATAGCCCTTCGTACATCAGCTGATATCTCAAAGTGCTGTACAGAAACCCAGCCTAAAACCCCAAACAGCAAGCAATGCAGGTGGAGAAGCACGGTGGCTAGGAAAAACTCCCTAGAAAGGCCAATACCTAGGAAGAAACCTAGAGAGGAACCAGGCTATGTGGGGTGGCCAGTCCTCTTCTGGCTGTGCCGGGTGGAGATTATAACAGAACATGGTCAAGATGTTCAATGTTCATAAATGACCAGCATGGTCGAATAATAATAAGGCAGAACAGTTGAAACTAGAGCAGCAGCACAGTCAGGTGGAAGTTGAAACTGGAGCAGCAGCATGGCCAGGTAGACTGGGGACAGCAAGGAGTCATCATGTCAGGTAGTCCTGGGGCATGGTCCTAGGGCTCAGGTCAGTTGAAACTGGAACAGCAGCATGGCCAGGTGGACTGGGGACAGCAAGGAGTCATCATGTCAGGTAGTCCTGGGGCATGGTCCTAGGGCTCAGGTCCTCCGAGAGAGAGAAAGAAAGAGAGAAGGAGAGAATTAGAGAACGCACACTTAGATTCACACAGGACACCGAATAGGACAGGAGAAGTACTCCAGATATAACAAACTGACCCCAGCCCCCCGACACATAAACTACTGCAGCATAAATACAGGGTGTTACGGTACAGAGTCAATGTGGAGGCTATATACAGGGTATTACGGTACAGAGTCAATGTGGAGGCTATATACAGGGTATTACGGTACAGAGTCAATGTGGAGGCTATATACAGGGTGTTACGGTACAGAGTCAATGTGGAGGCTATATACAGGGTGTTACGGTACAGAGTCAATGTGGAGGCTATATACAGGGTGTTACGGTACAGAGTCAATGTGGAGGCTATATACAGGGTGTTACGGTACAGAGTCAATGTGGAGGCTATATACAGGGTATTACGGTACAGAGTCAATGTGGAGGCTATATACAGGGGGTTACGGTACAGAGTCAATGTGGAGGCTATATACAGGGTGTTACGGTACAGAGTCAATGTGGAGACTATATACAGGGGGGTACCGGTACAGAGTCAATGTGGAGGCTATATACAGGGTATTACGGTACAGAGTCAATGTGGAGGCTATATACAGGGGGTTCGGTACAGAGTCAATGTGGAGGCTATATACAGGGTATTACGGTACAGAGTCAATGTGGAGGTTATATACAGGGTATTACGGTACAGAGTCAATGTGGAGGCTATATACAGGGTATTACGGTACAGAGTCAATGTGGAGGCTATATACAGGGTATTACGGTACAGAGTCAATGTGGAGGCTATATACAGGGTATTACGGTACAGGTTAGACTTATTTCCTTATATGAACTGTAACTCAGTAAAAACTTGAAATTGTTGCATCTACAGTGCCTTGCGAAAGTATTCGGCCCCCTTGAACTTTGCGACCTTTTGCCACATTTCAGGCTTCAAACATAGACATAAAACTGTATTTTTTTGTGCACATTTGGCCCAGCGTTGGCCGTGTTTGGCCGGGGTAGGCTGCCATTGTAAGAATTTGTTCTTAACTGACTTGCCCAGTTAAATAAAGGTTAAATAAATCAATTCAATCTGACTCATATTTTACTGAGCCCCATGAGTCACATGAGAAAACACACACACACACAAACACACACACACACACACACACAGTTTTCTCCTGAAGAGCATTGTACATGTCTATACAGGGGACCAGACCTGCTACTGTAGTTCACTGTGTTGTCTGATTCTAAGTCAGTATTTATCATCCAGCAGAGCAACTAGTCAGGGTTTATACTGTTTTGTCTGATTCTAGGTCAGTCTTTATCACCCAGCAGAGCAACTAGTCAGGGTTTATACTGTTTTCTCTGATTCTAGGTCAGTCTTTATCACCCAGCAGAGCAACTAGTCAGGGTTTATACTGTTTTGTCTGATTCTAGGTCAGTCTTTATCACCCAGCAGAGCAACTAGTCAGGGTTTATACTGTTTTCTCTGATTCTAGGTCAGTCTTTATCACCCAGCAGAGCAACTAGTCAGGGTTTATACTGTTTTCTCTGATTCTAGGTCAGTCTTTGTTATTTATACTGTCTAAATCAGTGTTAGTTATGTTGACAGGTCGGTAATAGATAACAACAGTATCCAGATCAGTGTTAGTTATGTTGACAGGTCGGTAATAGATAACAACAGTATCCAGATCAGTGTTAGTTATGTTGACAGGTCGGTAATAGATAACAACAGTATCCAGATCAGTGTTAGTTATGTTGACAGGTCGGTAATAGATAACAACAGTATCCAGATCAGTGTTAGTTATGTTGACAGGTCGCTAATAGATAACAACAGTATCCAGATCAGTGTTAGTTATGTTGACAGGTCGGTAATAGATAACAACAGTATCCAGATCAGTGTTAGTTATGTTGACAGGTCGGTAGATCAGTGTTAGTTATGTTGACAGGTCGGTAGATCAGTGTTAGTTATGTTGACAGGTCGGTAATAGATAACAACAGTTTCCAGATCAGTGTTAGTTATGTTGACAGGTCGGTAGATCAGTGTTAGTTATGTTGACAGGTCGGTAGATCAGTGTTGTTATGTTGACTGGTTGGTAATAGATAACAACAGTATCCAGATCAGTGTTAGTTATGTTGACAGGTCGGTAATAGATAACAACAGTATCCAGATCAGTTTTAGTTATGTTGACAGGTCGGTAGATCAGTGTTAGTTATGTTGACAGGTCGGTAGATCAGTGTTAGTTATGTTGACAGGTCGGTAGATCAGTGTTAGTTATGTTGACAGGTCGGTAATAGATATCAACAGTATCCAGATTAGTGTTAGTTATGTTGACAGGTCGGTAATAGATAACAACAGTATCCAGATCAGTGTTAGTTATGTTGACAGGTCGGTAATAGATAACAACAGTATCCAGATCAGTGTTAGTTATGTTGACAGGTCGGTAATAGATAACAACAGTATCCAGATCAGTGTAAACGTGGCACACAGAACACCAGGTTGTTTGGGATATTTGACTCGATGCCATGAAGCCACTGTACAATTTGACAGTTGGCAAATGAGGTAGAAACAGTATTATGTTTCCTGTTGCACTGAAGTCACTGCACAGCCAGTTAATGTAGCAATCTGCATTAAGGGTGAGGAAGGAGTGGGTGGAGGGGGGTAATGTAACAATCTGCATTAAGGGGGAGAGGGTGGAGGGGGTTAATGGAGCAATCTGCATTAAGGGGGAGAGGAAGGAGGGGGTGGAGGGGGTTAATGTAGCAATCTGCATTAAGGGGGAGAGGGTGGAGGGGGTTAATGTAACAATCTGCATTAAGGGAGAGAGGGTGGAGGGGGTTAATGTAGCAATCTGCATTAAGGGGAGGAAGGAGTGGGTGGAGGGGGTTACTGTAGCAATCTGCATTAAGGGGGAGAGGAAGGAGGGGGTGAAGGGGGTGGAGGGGGTTAATGTAGCATTCTGCATTAAGGGGGAGAGGGTGGAGGGGGTGGAGGGGGTTAATGTAGCAATCTGCATTAAGGGGGAGAGGAAGGAGGGGGTGAAGGGGGTGGAGGGGGTTAATGTAGCATTCTGCATTAAGGGGGAGAGGGTGGAAGGGGTGGAGGGGGTTAATGTAGCAATCTGCATTAAGGGAGAGAGGAAGCAGGGGGTGGAGGGGGTTAATGTTAGTCTGGGTGTGTAGGAGTTTGATTCTGCTGAGGTGATGTTTGCTCAGAACAAACGGTTAGTTTATCAAGGTTACGGATTCGTGCGTGCCGTGAAGCAGGCTGACCTCAGCAAGGTGGATTACAAGTCAGTAATTCAGTCAGTAAATAAATAAATAAATAGTTGTCTGTTGTTTAGACAGCTTCACCTGTCAACTCCTACCCATGTTGTCTGTTGTTTAGACAGCTTCACCTGTCAACTCCTACCCATGTTGTCTGTTGTTTAGACAGCTTCACCTGTCAACACCTACCCATGTTGTCTGTTGTTGAGACAGCTTCACCTGTCAACTCCTACCCATGTTGTCTGTTGTTTAGACAGCTTCACCTGTCAAACTCCTACCCATGTTGTCTGTTGTTTAGACAGCTTCACCTGTCAACTCCTACCCATGTTGTCTGTTGTTTAGACAGCTTCACCTGTCAACTCCTACCCATGTTGTCTGTTGTTTAGACAGCTTCACCTGTCAACTCCTACCCATGTTGTCTGTTGTTTAGACAGCTTCACCTGTCAACTCCTACCCATGTTGTCTGTTGTTTAGACAGCTTCACCTGTCACTCCTACCCATGTTGTCTGTTGTTTAGACAGCTTCACCTGTCAACTCCTACCCATGTTGTCTGTTGTTTAGACAGCTTCACCTGTCAACTCCTACCCATGTTGTCTGTTGTTTAGACAGCCTTCACCTGTCAACTCCTACCCATGTTGTCTGTTGTTTAGACAGCTTCACCTGTCAACTCCTACCCATGTTGTCTGTTGTTTAGACAGCTTCACCTGTCAACTCCTACCCATGTTGTCTGTTGTTTAGACAGCTTCACCTGTCAACTCCTACCCATGTTGTCTGTTGTTTAGACAGCTTCACCTGTCAACTCCTACCCATGTTGTCTGTTGTTTAGACAGCTTCACCTGTCAACTCCTACCCATGTTGTCTGTTGTTTAGACAGCTTCACCTGTCAACTCCTACCCATGTTGTCTGTTGTTTAGACAGCTTCACCTGTCAACTCCTACCCATGTGTCTGTTGTTTAGCCTCACATGTCACTTCATTGTCTGTTGTTTAGACAGCTTCATCTGTCAACTCCTACCCATGTTGTCTGTTGTTTAGACAGCTTCATCTGTCAACTCCTACCCATGTTGTCTGTTGTTTAGACAGCTTCACCTGTCAACTCCTACCCATGTTGTCTGTTGTTTAGACAGCTTCACCTGTCAACTCCTACCCATGTTGTCTGTTGTTTAGACAGCTTCACCTGTCAACTCCTATCCATGTTGTCTGTTGTTTAGACAGCTTCACCTGTCAACTCCTACCCATGTTGTCTGTTGTTTAGACAGCTTCACCTGTCAACTCCTACCCATGTTGTCTGTTGTTGAGACAGCTTCACCTGTCAACTCCTACCCATGTTGTCTGTTGTTTAGACAGCTTCACCTGTCAACTCCTACCCATGTTGTCTGTTGTTTAGACAGCTTCATCTGTCACCACCTACCCATGTTGTCTGTTGTTTAGACAGCTTCACCTGTCAACTCCTACCCATGTTGTCTGTTGTTGAGACAGCTTCACCTGTCAACTCCTACCATGTTGTCTGTTGTTTAGACAGCTTCATCTGTCAACTCCTACCCATGTTGTCTGTTGTTGAGACAGCTTCATCTGTCAACTCCTACCATGTTGTCTGTTGTTTAGACAGCTTCACCTGTCAACACTTACCCATGTTGTCTGTTGTTTAGACAGCTTCACCTGTCAACACTTACCCATGTTGTCTGTTGTTTAGACAGCTTCACCTGTCAACACTTACCCATGTTGTCTGTTGTTTAGACAGCTTCACCTGTCAACACTTACCCATGTTGTCTGTTGTTTAGACAGCTTCACCTGTCAAATCCTACCCATGTTGTCTGTTGTTTAGACAGCTTCACCTGTCAACACTTACCCATGTTGTCTGTTGTTTAGACAGCTTCACCTGTCAACACTTACCCATGTTGTCTGTTGTTTAGACAGCTTCACCTGTCAACACTTACCCATGTTGTCTGTTGTTTAGACAGCTTCACCTGTCAACTCCTACCCATGTTGTCTGTTGTTTAGACAGCTTCACCTGTCAACACTTACCCATGTTGTCTGTTGTTTAGACAGCTTCACCTGTCAACTCCTACCCATGTTGTCTGTTGTTTAGACAGCTTCACCTGTCAACTCCTACCCATGTTGTCTGTTGTTGAGACAGCTTCACCTGTCAACTCCTACCCATGTTGTCTGTTGTTGAGACAGCTTCACCTGTCAACTCCTACCCATGTTGTCTGTTGTTTAGACAGCTTCACCTGTCAACTCCTACCCATGTTGTCTGTTGTTGAGACAGCTTCACCTGTCAACTCCTACCCATGTTGTCTGTTGTTGAGACAGCTTCACCTGTCAACTCCTACCCATGTTGTCTGTTGTTGAGACAGCTTCACCTGTCAACTCCTACCCATGTTGTCTGTTGTTTAGACAGCTTCATCTGCTTGTCTTTTGTTCTACTGATCTGTCTCTTGTTCTCTGTCTCTCTCTCTCCCTGACAGGATGCTTTGCCCGGCTGTATCTACACTGTCCTGCTACTGGCTGATAGAGACCTGGTTCTACGCCTGGAGAAACCCTCAGCCGTACAGGTAACACAGAGACCTGGTTCTACGCCTGGAGAAACCCTCAGCCGTACAGGTAACACAGAGACCTGGTTCTACGCCTGGAGAAACCCTCAGCCGTACAGGTAACACAGAGACCTGGTTCTACGCCTGGAGAAACCCTCAGCCGTACAGGTAACACAGAGACCTGGTTCTACGCCTGGAGAAACCCTCACCCGTACAGGTAACACAGAGACCTGGTTCTACACCTGGAGAAATCCTCAGCCGTACAGGTAACACAGAGACCTGGTTCTACACCTGGAGAAACCCTCAGCCGTACAGGTAACACAGAGACCTGGTTCTACGCCTGGAGAAACCCTCAGCCGTACAGGTAACACAGAGACCTGGTTCTACGCCTGGAGAAACCCTCAGCCGTACAGGTAACACAGAGACCTGGTTCTACGCCTGGAGAAACCCTCAGCCGTACAGGTAACACAGCGACCTGGTTCTACACCTGGAGAAATCCTCAGCCGTACAGGTAACACAGAGACCTGGTTCTACGCCTGGAGAAACCCTCAGCCGTACAGGTAACACAGAGACCTGGTTCTACGCCTGGAGAAACCCTCAGCCGTACAGGTAACACAGAGACCTGGTTCTACGCCTGGAGAAACCCTCAGCCGTACAGGTAACACAGAGACCTGGTTCTACGCCTGGAGAAACCCTCAGCCGTACAGGTAACACAGAGACCTGGTTCTACGCCTGGAGAAACCCTCAGCCGTACAGGTAACACAGAGACCTGGTTCTACGCCTGGAGAAATCCTCAGCCGTACAGGTAACACAGAGACCTGGTTCTACGCCTGGAGAAACCCTCAGCCGTACAGGTAACACAGAGACCTGGTTCTACGCCTGGAGAAATCCTCAGCCGTACAGGTAACACAGAGACCTGGTTCTACGCCTGGAGAAACCCTCAGCCGTACAGGTAACACAGAGACCTGGTTCTACGCCTGGAGAAATCCTCAGCCGTACAGGTAACACAGAGACCTGGTTCTACGCCTGGAGAAACCCTCAGCCGTACAGGTAACACAGAGACCTGGTTCTACACCTGGAGAAACCCTCAGCCGTACAGGTAACACAGAGACCTGGTTCTACACCTGGAGAATCCCTCACGTCCACAGTAATACTCTGTGTAGTAACAGTTATGGTTTCTCAAGGTGTCCCTCACAGTAATACTCTGTGTAGTAACAGCTATAGTTTCTCAAGGTGTCCTTCACAGTAATACTCTGTGTAGGAACATCTATGGTTTCTCAAGGCGTCCTTCACAGTAATACTCTGTGTAGTAACAGCTATGGTTTCTCAGGACGTCCCTCACAGTAATACTCTGTGTAGTAACAGCTATGGTTTCTCAAGACGTCCCTCACAGTAATACTCTGTGTGGTAACGGCTATGGTTTCTCAAGTTGTCCCTCACAGTAATACTGTGTGGTAACAGCTATGGTTTCTCAAGACGTCCCTCACAGTAATACTCTGTGTAGTAACAGCTATGGTTTCTCAAGACGTCCCTCACAGTAATACTCTGTGTGGTAACAGCTATGGTTTCTCAAGGCGTCCCTCACAGTAATACTCTGTGTGGTAACAGCTATGGTTTCTCAAGACGTCCCTCACAGTAATACTCTGTGTAGTAACAGCTATGGTTTCTCAAGACGTCCCTCACAGTAATACTCTGTGTAGTAACAGCTATGGTTTCTCAAGACGTCCCTCACAGTAATACTCTGTGTAGTAACAGCTATGGTTTCTCAAGACGTCCTTCACAGTAATACTCTGTGTAGTAACAGCTATGGTTTCTCAAGACGTCCCTCACAGTAATACTCTGTGTAGTAACAGCTATGGTTTCTCAAGACGTCCCTCACAGTAATAATCTGTGTAGTAACAGCTATGGTTTCTCAAGGCGTCCCTCACAGTAATACTCTGTGTGGTAACAGCTATGGTTTCTCAAGACATCCCTCACAGTAATACTCTGTGTAGTAACAGCTATGGTTTCTCAAGACGTCCCTCACAGTAATACTCTGTGTGGTAACAGCTATGATTTCTCAAGACGTCCCTCACAGTAATACTCTGTGTGGTAACAGCTATGGTTTCTCAAGACGTCCCTCACAGTAATACTCTGTGTAGTAACAGCTATGGTTTCTCAAGACGTCCCTCACAGTAATACTCTGTGTAGTAACAGCTATGGTTTCTCAAGACGTCCCTCACAGTAATACTCTGTGTAGTAACAGCTATGGTTTCTCAAGACGTCCCTCACAGTAATACTCTGTGTAGTAACAGCTATGGTTTCTCAAGACGTCCCTCACAGTAATACTCTGTGTAGTAACAGCTATGGTTTCTCAAGACGTCCCTCACAGTAATACTCTGTGTAGTAACAGCTATGGTTTCTCAAGACGTCCCTCACAGTAATACTCTGTGTAGTAACAGGTATGGTTTCTCAAGACGTCACATCGCTCAGAAGACTTTTTTTTGTGAAGTTCAGTTTTGTTTCCCTCCTCAAACCAAGCCATGTGTGAGGAATGTAGTATTTTAGAGAGCTGTGGTGTGTTGTGATTGGACGGGGACGAGGTGGCACCAGGATATGGCCCTGAAGGAGAGCTGTGTTGTGATTGGACGGGGACGAGGTGGCACCAGGATATGGCCCTGAAGGAGAGCTGTGTTGTGATTGGACGGGGACGAGGTGGCACCAGGATATGGCCCTGAAAGAGAGCTGTGGTGTGTGTGTGTTGTGATTGGACGAGGATATGACAAACACATCCCACCACCTCTTGTACTGAGCCGGAATTCAAATCAAACCAAATCAAATTGTATTTGTCACATGCGCTGAGTACAACAGGTGTAATAGACCTCACAGTGAAATGCTGAATACAACAGGTGTAGTAGACCTCACAGTGAAATGCTGAATACAACAGGTGTAGTAGACCTCACAGTGAAATGCTGAATACAACAGGTGTAATAGACCTCACAGTGAAATGATGAATACAACAGGTGTAATAGACCTCACAGTGAAATGCTGAATACAACAGGTGTAGTAGACCTCACAGTGAAATGCTGACTACAACAGGTGTAGTAGACCTCACAGTGAAATGCTGACTACAACAGGTGTAGTAGACCTCACAGTGAAATGCTGAATACAACAGGTGTAGTAGACCTTACAGTGAAATGATGAATACAACAGGTGTAGTAGACCTTACAGTGAAATGCTGAATACAACAGGTAGGGTAGACCTTACAGTGAAATGATGAATACAACAGGTGTAGTAGACCTTACAGTGAAATGCTGAATAAAACAGGTGTAGTAGACCTTACAGTCAAATGATGAATACAACAGGTGTAGTAGACCTTACAGTGAAATGCTGAATACAACAGGTGTAGTAGACCTCACAGTGAAATGCTGAATACAACAGGTGTAGTAGACCTTACAGTGAAATGCTGAATACAACAGGTGTAGTAGACCTCACAGTGAAATGCTGAGTACAACAGGTGTAGTAGACCTTACAGTGAAATGCTGAATACAACAGGTGTAGTAGACCTTGCAGTGAAATGCTGAATACAACAGGTGTAGTAGACCTCACAGTGAAATGCTGAATACAACAGGTGTAGTAGACCTTACAGTGAAATGCTGAATACAACAGGTGTAGTAGACCTTACAGTGAAATGCTGAATACAACAGGTGTAGTAGACCTTACAGTGAAATGCTGAATACAACAGGTGTAGTAGACCTCACAGTGAAATGCTGAATACAACAGGTGTAGTAGACCTTACAGTGAAATGCTGAATACAACAGGTGTAGTAGACCTCACAGTGAAATGATGAATACAACAGGTGTAGTAGACCTCACAGTGAAATGCTGAATACAACAGGTGTAGTAGACCTTACAGTGAAATGCTGAATACAACAGGTGTAGTAGACCTTACAGTGAAATGATGAATACAACAGGTGTAGTAGACCTCACAGTGAAATGCTGAATACAACAGGTGTAGTAGACCTCACAGTGAAATGCTGAATACAACAGGTGTAGTAGACCTTACAGTCAAATGCTGAATACAACAGGTGTAGTAGACCTCACAGTGAAATGCTGAATACAACAGGTGTAGTAGACCTCACAGTGAAATGCTGAATACAACGGGTGTAGTAGACCTCACAGTGAAATTATGAATACAACAGGTGTAGTAGACCTCACAGTGAAATGCTGAATACAACAGGTGTAGTAGACCTCACAGTGAAATGCTGAATACAACAGGTGTAGTAGACCTTACAGTGAAATGCTGAATACAACAGGTGTAGTAGACCTCACAGTGAAATGCTGAATACAACAGGTGTAGTAGACCTCACAGTGAAATGCTGAATACAACAGGTGTAGTAGACCTCACAGTGAAATGCTGAATACAACAGGTGTAGTAGACCTTACAGTGAAATGCTGAATACAACAGGTGTAGTAGACCTTACAGTGAAATGCTGAATACAACAGGTGTAGTAGACCTCACAGTGAAATGCTGAATACAACAGGATGTTGTAATATATTGAGTTGTTGTCTTGTTACAAACCTGCTGCTAGTGGTGTGGTGGTATTGTTGTCCTAAATATCTCCTCTCTCTCCCCTCCTTCTATCTCTCCCCTCTTTATCTCCCTCCCTCTGTCTTTCTCACACCTCTCTCTCTCTCTCCCCTCCTCCTATCTCTCTCTCTCTCCCTCCCTCTGTCTCTCTCACACCTCTCTCTCTCTCCCCTCCTCCTCCTATCTCTCCCCTCCTACTATCTGTCCCCTCTCTTTCTCTCTCTCTCTCTCTCTCTCTCTCTCTCTCTCTCTCTCTCTCTCTCTCTCTCCCTCTCTCTCTCTCTCTCTCTGTCTCTCTTTATCTCTGTATCTCTCTCTCTCTCACCCTCTCGCTCTCTCTCTCGCTCTCTCTTTCTCTCTCTCCCTCTCCCCCTCCTCCTATTTCTCCCCTCTCTATCCAGGTGGAGTTGTTGACCTCTCTGAAGTCTCTCTATAAGCATGTGGAGGTGTCTCAGCTGCCTACTGAGTTTGATGGATCCTTCCCCTTTTCACACAGCGCCTGGGTCTGCTTCAGAACGGTGAGATATGATGTTGATGGTGAAGCCTGGTGATGGTGAAGCCAGGTGATGGTGATGATGAAGATAGGTGATGATGAAGCTAGGTGATGCTAGGTGATGGTGATGGTGAAGCTAGGTGATGGTGAAGCTAGGTGATGGCGAAGCTAGGTGATGGTGAAGCTAGGTGATGGTGATGATGAAGATAGGTGATGATGAAGCTAGGTGATGGTGATGCTAGGTGATGGTGAAGCTAGGTGATGGTGATGATGAAGATCGGTGATGATGAAACTAGGTGATGGTGATGCTAGGTGATGGTGAAGCCAGGTGATGGTGAAGCTAGGTGATGGTGATGATGAAGATCGGTGATGATGAAGCTAGGTGATGGTGATGATGCAGATCGGTGATGATGAAGCTAGGTGATGGTGAAGCTAGGTGATGGTGAAGCCAGGTGATGGTGATGCTAGGTGATGGTGAAGCCAGGTGATGGTGATGATGAAGATAGGTGATGGGGAAGCTAGGTGATGGTGATGATGATGATAGTTGATGGTGATGCTAGGTGATGGTGAAGCTAGGTGATGGTGAAGCTAGGTGATGGTGAAGCTAGGTGATGATGATGATGAAAATAGTTGATGGTGATGCTAGGTGATGGTGAAGCTAGGTGATGATGATGATGAAGATAGGTGATGGTGATGCTAGGTGATGATGATGATGAAGATAGTTGATGGTGATGCTAGGTGATGGTGATGGTGAAGCTAGGTGATGGTGAAGCTAGGTGATGATGAAGATTAGGTGATGGTGATGCTAGGTGATGATGATGATGAAGATAGTTGATGGTGATGCTAGGTGATGGTGATGGTGAAGCTAGGTGATGGTGAAGCTAGGTGATGGAGATGATGAAAATAGGTGATGGTGATGGTGATGCTAGGTGATGGTGAAGCTAGGTGATGGTGAAGCTAGGTGATGGTGAAGCTAGGTGATGGTGATGATGAAGATAGGTGATGGTGAAGCTAGGTGATGATGAAATAGGTGATGTTGTAGCCAGGTGATGGAGATGGCTTGCTTGACCCTGCTATCTTCCTCAGCTCATTCTCTCTGTAGCCTGTGAAGCCAGGTGATGGTGAGACCAGGTGATGGTGAAGCCAGCTCATCCTCTCTGTAGCCAGTGAAGCCAGCTCATCCTCTCTGTAGCCTGGACTTCATACCTCCACATCTAACATGTATCACCCACGTGGGTGCTCCCTCTGGTGCTGCTCTTCAGCGCCAACAGCCCACCACACATCAGTAGTCACCCTCACTATGAGCTCTCTGACATTTACACAATGCAGTCAGGTCTCATTGATCAACAAGCAGCCGGTGCTGAGATACATCAAACGTTAGCCAGGTAGCTAGCTAGCCAAACCGGACAAGTCAACCTGCCGTCAGTGCTGAGATACATCAAACGTTAGCCAGGTAGCTAGCTAGCCATACCGGACAAGTCAACCTGCCGTCAGTGCTGAGATACATCAAACGTTAGCCAGGTAGCTAGCTAGCCAAACCGGACAAGTCAACCTGCCGTCAGTGCTGAGATACATCAAACGTTAGCCAGGTAGCTAGCTAGCCAAACCGAACAAGTCAACCTGCCGTCAGTGCTGAGATACATCAAACGTTAGCCAGGTAGCTAGCTAGCCAAACCGAACAAGTCAACCTGCCGTCAGTCCTGAAAAACAACAGGATATATCCAATCAAATCAATGACTTATCAAAAACAAAATCAATCAACACTAAACCAAAAAAACCAGAACCTTTTTAAATAAAATATGTCCAACTTTCCAGAACTCTCTGTTTAGGCTGCTTTACGGCGCCGTGGCAACCACGTGCTGCTGTGAGTGTCTTACCGGAGATGACTAAAGTTGTCTGTGCTTAGTTATCTGACTGTCTGTCTCTCGGTCTTTGTATAGTTGTCTTTCATGTGGTTGAACAGTGTGTCTGTGTGTCTCTGTTCTGACGGTGGTGTTTCAGAGACTGGAACAGCTAACCAGTCACTGTGAGGACGCTGTCAACCTTCTGCAGAGTACCATCACAGGTCTGGAGTCTACTGTCCTGCCAGCTACCGCTGAGGTAACTACCGTGTTAATATAGTCTGTAGTCTACTGTCCTGCCAGCTACTGCTGAGGTAACTACCATGTTAATATAGTCTTTAGTCTACTGTCCTGCCAGCTACCGCTGAGGTAACTACCATGTTAATATAGTCTGTAGTCTACTGTCCCGCCAGCTACCGCTGAGGTAACTACCATGTTAATATAGTCTGTAGTCAGTCTACTGTCCTGCCAGCTACTGCTGAGGTAACTACCGTGTTAATATAGTCTGTAGTCTGTCTACTTTCCTGCCAGCTACCGCTGAGGTAACTACCATGTTAATATAGTCTGTAGTCAGTCTACTGTCCTGCCAGCTACTGCTGAGGTAACTACCATGTTAATATAGTCTGTAGTCTACTGTCCCGCCAGCTACTGCTGAGGTAACTACCATGTTAATATAGTCTGTAGTCTGTTGTCCTGCCAGCTACTGCTGAGGTAACTACCATGTTAATATAGTCTGTAGTCAGTCTACTGTCCTGCCAGCTACTGCTGAGGTAACTACCAAGTTAATATAGTCTGTAGGCTACTGTCCTGCCAGCTACTGCTGAGGTAACTACCATGTTAATATAGTCTGTAGTCTACTGTCCTGCCAGCTACTGCTGAGGTAACTACCATGTTAATATAGTCTGTAGTCTACTGTCCTGCCAGCTACTGCTGAGGTAACTACCATGTTAATATAGTCTGTAGTCTACTGTCCCGCCAGCTACTGCTGAGGTAACTACCATGTTAATATAGTCTGTAGTCTACTGTCCTGCCAGCTACCGCTGAGGTAACTACCGTGTTAATATAGTCTGTAGTCTACTGTCCTGCCAGCTACCGCTGAGGTAACTACCATGTTAATATAGTCTGTAGTCTACTGTCCTGCCAGCTACTGCTGAGGTAACTACCATGTTAATATAGTCTGTAGTCTACTGTCCTGCCAGCTACTGCTGAGGTAACTACCATGTTAATATAGTCTGTAGTCTGTTGTCCTGCCAGCTACCGCTGAGGTAACTACCATGTTAATATAGTCTGTAGTCAGTCTACTGTCCTGCCAGCTACCGCTGAGGTAACTACCATGTTAATATAGTCTGTAGTCTGTCTACTGTCCTGCCAGCTACTGCTGAGGTAACTACCATGTTAATATAGTCTGTAGTCTGTCTACTGTCCTGCCAGCTACCGCTGAGGTAACTACCATGTTAATATAGTCTGTAGTCTGTCTACTGTCCTGCCAGCTACCGCTGAGGTAACTACCATGTTAATATAGTCTGTAGTCTGTCTACTGTCCTGCCAGCTACCGCTGAGGTAACTACCATGTTAATATAGTCTGTAGTCTGTCTACTGTCCTGCCAGCTACTGCTGAGGTAACTACCATGTTAATATAGTCTGTAGTCTGTCTACTGTCCTGCCAGCTACTGCTGAGGTAACTACCGTGTTAATATAGTCTGTAGTCTGTCTACTGTCCTGCCAGCTACTGCTGAGGTAACTACCATGTTAATATAGTCTGTAGTCTACTGTCCTGCCAGCTACTGCTGAGGTAACTACCGTGTTAATATAGTCTGTAGTCTACTGTCCTGCCAGCTACTGCTGAGGTAACTACCATGTTAATATAGTCTGTAGTCAGTCTACTGTCCTGCCAGCTACCGCTGAGGTAACTACCATGCTAATATAGTCTGTAGGCTACTGTCCTGCCAGCTACCGCTGAGGTAACTACCATGTTAATATAGTCTGTAGTCTACTGTCCTGCCAGCTACCGCTGAGGTAACTACCATGTTAATATAGTCTGTAGTCTACTGTCCTGCCAGCTACTGCTGAGGTAACTACCATGTTAATATAGTCTGTAGTCTACTGTCCTGCCAGCTACCGCTGAGGTAACTACCATGTTAATATAGTCTGTAGTCAGTCTACTGTCCTGCCAGCTACCGCTGAGGTAACTACCATGTTAATATAGTCTGTAGTCTACTGTCCTGCCAGCTACTGCTGAGGTAACTACCATGTTAATATAGTCTGTAGTCTACTGTCCTGCCAGCTACTGCTGAGGTAACTACCATGTTAATATAGTCTGTAGTCAGTCTACTGTCCTGCCAGCTACCGCTGAGGTAACTACCATGTTAATATAGTCTGTAGTCAGTCTACTGTCCTGCCAGCTACTGCTGAGGTAACTACCATGTTAATATAGTCTGTAGTCTACTGTCCTGCCAGCTACCGCTGAGGTAACTACCATGTTAATATAGTCTGTAGTCTACTGTCCTGCCAGCTACTGCTGAGGTAACTACCATGTTAATATAGTCTGTAGTCAGTCTACTGTCCTGCCAGCTACCGCTGAGGTAACTACCATGTTAATATAGTCTGTAGTCAGTCTACTGTCCTGCCAGCTACTGCTGAGGTAACTACCATGTTAATATAGTCTGTAGTCTACTGTCCTGCCAGCTACTGCTGAGGTAACTACCATGTTAATATAGTCTGTAGTCAGTCTACTGTCCTGCCAGCTACCGCTGAGGTAACTACCATGTTAATATAGTCTGTAGTCAGTCTACTGTCCTGCCAGCTACTGCTGAGGTAACTACCATGTTAATATAGTCTGTAGTCTACTGTCCTGCCAGCTACTGCTGAGGTAACTACCATGTTAATATAGTCTGTAGTCTACTGTCCTGCCAGCTACCGCTGAGGTAACTACCGTGTTAATATAGTCTGTAGTCAGTCTACTGTCCTGCCAGCTACTGCTGAGGTAACTACCATGTTAATATAGTCTGTAGTCAGTCTACTGTCCTGCCAGCTACCGCTGAGGTAACTACCATGTTAATATAGTCTGTAGTCTACTGTCCTGCCAGCTACTGCTGAGGTAACTACCATGTTAATATAGTCTGTAGGCTACTGTCCTGCCAGCTACTGCTGAGGTAACTACCATGTTAATATAGTCTGTAGTCTACTGTCCTGCCAGCTACTGCTGAGGTAACTACCATGCTAATATAGTCTGTAGTCTACTGTCCTGCCAGCTACTGCTGAGGTAACTACCATGTTAATATAGTCTGTAGGCTACTGTCCTGCCAGCTACTGTGTGTTGACTTGATGAATAGCAGGACATATCTGATATCACGTCTAGGAAGGATATGACTTGTGTTGAGGCCGTGGAAGACATGTCTAGGAGGGATATGACGTGTGTTGTATTGAGGCTGTAGAAGAAATGTCTAGGAGGGATATGATGTGTGTTGTATTGAGGCTGTAGAAGACATGTCTAGGAGGGATATGACGTGTGTTGAGGCTGTAGAAGACATGTCTAGGAGGGATATGACGTGTGTTGTATTGAGGCTGTAGGAGACTGGTAGAGTTGAATTAGAGGACAGGAAATGGAGTGGTCTGGTAGACTTGAATTACAGGACAGGAAATGGAGTGGTCTGGTAGAGTTGAATTAGAGGACAGGAAATGGAGTGGTCTGGTAGAGTTGAATGACAGGACAGGAAATGGAGTGGTCTGGTAGAGTTGAATGACAGGACAGGAAATGGAGTGGTCAGGTAGAGTTGAATATGAAGTGGTCAGGTAGAGTTGAATTACAGGACAGGAAGTGGAGTGGTCAGGTAGAGTTGAATATGAAGTGGTCAGGTAGAGTTGAATTACAGGACAGGAAGTGGAGTGGTCAGGTAGAGTTGAATATGAAGTGGTCAGGTAGAGTTGAATTACAGGACAGAAAATGGAGTGGTCTGGTAGAGTTGAATTACAGGACAGAAAATGGAGTGGTCTGGTAGAGTTGAATTAGAGGGCAGAAAATGGAGTGGTCAGGTAGAGTTGAATATGAAGTGGTCAGGTAGAGTTGAATGACAGGACAGGAAGTGGAGTGGTCAGGTAGAGTTGAATATGAAGTGGTCAGGTAGAGTTGAATGACAGGACAGGAAGTGGAGTGGTCAGGTAGAGTTGAATTACAGGCCAGGAAATGTTTAGGAAGGGTGTTTGGTGTTTGTGGAAGAGTTTAGAAAACATATTAATTGACTTGTAGTGCAACACGTGTATAAAACACTAACTCCCCCCCCCCACCCCCCCCCCCACCCCCCAGGAGGCCCAGGTGTTACTTGCCAGGTACAGGGGTGTGATGTGCACCGTCCTGGAGGACAGCCGATTGGCTAGATTACAGCTGGAGGGCGGAGCCATCCTGTCCCGCCTCCGTAAAGAGGAAACCAGTGTCAGCCTCAGAGACGACTACAGGTAATGATTCGGTCGTTAACGCTGCGATATGGAACCTTTCTGGGCGACCCGACTAGATTCACATAGCAATATGAGTTATAGATCTGTCATTCTCATTGAAAGGCTAAGACGTGCTAGATCTGTTCTATGTGTTCTATACCTGTGCTTCCCGTTCTTCAGTTTAGTGTTTTGCTACCTGCTCCTGACTAGAGGGCATTTCCAACTCACTCAAAAATGGGGGGGGGGGGGGGGGGGTTCCTCTAGTTCCTAACTTCTGGGGCTTTGCAGAGAAATGCTGTTGATATGTGTATTTTTCCTGTGCTGGTGGGGTTGGCCGAGTCAGAGAAATGGTTTATCTGTGTGTCAGTATGGAGCTGCAGTAACACCACTCTGTGTGTCAGTATGGAGCTGCAGTAACACCACTCTGTGTGTCAGTATGGAGCTGCAGTAACACCACTCTGTGTGTCAGTATGGAGCTGCAGTAACACCACTCTGTGTGTCAGTATGGAGCTGCAGTAACACCACTCTGTGTGTCAGTATGGAGCTGCAGTAACACCACTCTGTGTGTCAGTATGGAGCTGCAGTAACACCACTCTGTGTGTCAGTATGGAGCTGCAGTAACACCACTCTGTGTATCAGTATGGAGCTGCAGTAACACCACTCTGTGTGTCAGTATGGAGCTGCAGTAACACCACTCTGTGTGTCAGTATGGAGCTGCAGTAACACCACTCTGTGTGTCAGTATGGAGCTGCAGTAACACCACTCTGTGTATCAGTATGGAGCTGCAGTAACACCACTCTGTGTGTCAGTATGGAGCTGCAGTAACACCACTCTGTGTGTCAGTATGGAGCTGCAGTAACACCACTCTGTGTGTCAGTATGGAGCTGCAGTAACACCACTCTGTGTGTCAGTATGGAGCTGCAGTAACACCACTCTGTGTGTCAGTATGGGGTCATATTGTTCCTATAGCTGCGGTAACACTGGTACTCCCTGTATATAGCCATGTTGTTACCTGGTACTTCCTGTATATAGCCATGTTATTACCTGGTACTTCCTGTATATAGCCATGTTATTACCTGGTACTTCCTGTATATAGCCATGTTATTACCTGGTACTTCCTGTATATAGCCATGCTATTACCTGGTACTTCCTTTATATAGCCATGTTATTACCTGGTACTTCCTGTATATAGCCATGTTATTACCTGGTACTTCCTGTATGTAGCCATGTTATTACCTGGTACTTCCTGTATATAGCCATGTTGTTACCTGGTACTTCCTGTATATAGCCATGTTATTACCTGGTACTTCCTGTATATAGCCATGTTATTACCTGGTACTTCCTGTATATAGCCATGTTATTACCTGGTACTTCCTGTATATAGCCATGTTATTACCTGGTACTTCCTGTATATAGCCATGTTATTACCTGGTACTTCCTGTATATACCCATGTTGTTACCTGGTACTTCCTGTATATAGCCATGTTGTTACCTGGTACTTCCTGTATATAGCCATGTTATTACCTGGTACTTCCTGTATGTAGCCATGTTATTACCTGGTACTTCCTGTATATAGCCATGTTGTTACCTGGTACTTCCTGTATATAGCCATGTTATTACCTGGTACTTCCTGTATATAGCCATGTTATTACCTGGTACTTCCTGTATATAGCCATGTTGTTACATGGTACTTCCTGTATATAACCATGTTATTACCTGGTACTTCCTGTATATAGCCATGTTATTACCTGGTACTTCCTGTATATAGCCATGTTATTACCTGGTACTTCCTGTATATAGCCATGTTATTACCTGGTACTTCCTGTATATAGCCATGTTATTACCTGGTACTTCCTGTATATAGCCATGTTGTTACCTGGTACTTCCTGTATATAGCCATGTTATGACCTGGTACTTCCTGTATATAGCCATGTTATGACCTGGTACTTCCTGTATATAGCCATGTTATTACCTGGTACTTCCTGTATATAGCCATGTTATTACCTGGTACTTCCTGTATATAGCCATGTTATTACCTGGTACTTCCTGTATATAGCCATGTTATTACCTGGTACTTCCTGTATATAGCCATGTTGTTACCTGGTACTTCCTTTATATAGCCATGTTATTATGTGGTACTTCCTGTATATAGCCATGTTATTACCTGGTACTCCTTGTATTTAGTCAAATTATCATTGTGTATTTATTCCTCATATTATAATTAGTTTATCTCATCGTTCTCTCTGCGTTGTTGTGAAGGGCCGTCAGTCAGCGTTTCACAACAGCGTCTCCAACCTGTTGTCTACCAGGCAGGTCACAAATACAATTGGAATATTTTGGTCCTTTGTGAGAGAGGTGCTGACAGGGTGACACAGCCTCAATGCTAGTGACACACACACACGCACATGCACGCACGGACGCACACACACACACACACACACACACATACATATATACACAAACACACACACACACAAACACACACACACACAAATAAACATACTGTTGCCTAGCAACATGTTCTGTAAAATAAGAGTCTATTGTTTATCTACTGTAGGTCTGTGTTATAATACAGTATCTCACCACTGGCATTGTAATCAAGGTCATCTCTACGACTCTCAGTGATGTCCATATGAGGCTTCTCTCTGTCCTATAAGGCCCCAGGTCGTAGCTGAGGAGACACACAGAGATCCAGACTCATTCTGAACCGTTGACCCCCTACTGAGGAGACACACAGAGATCCAGACCGTTGATCCCCTACTGAGGAGACACACAGAGATCCAGACCGTTGATCCCCTACTGAGGAGACACACAGAGATCCAGACTCATTCTGAACCGTTGATCCCCTACTGAGGAGACACAAAGAGATCCAGACTCATTCTGAACCGTTGACCCCCTACTGAGGAGACACACAGAGATCCAGACTCATTCTGAACCGTTGATCCCCTACTGAGGAGACACACAGAGATCCAGACTCATTCTGAACCGTTGATCCCCTACTGAGGAGACACAAAGAGATCCAGACTCATTCTGAACCGTTGACCCCCTACTGAGGAGACACACAGAGATCCAGACCGTTGATCCCCTACTGAGGAGACACACAGAGATCCAGACCGTTGATCCCCTACTGAGGAGACACACAGAGATCCAGACCGTTGATCCCCTACTGAGGAGACACACAGAGATCCAGACTCATTCTGAACCGTTGATCCCCTACTGAGGAGACACAAAGAGATCCAGACTCATTCTGAACCGTTGATCCCCTACTGAGGAGACACACAGAGATCCAGACTCATTCTGAACCGTTGATCCCCTACTGAGGAGACACAAAGAGATCCAGACCGTTGATCCCCTACTGAGGAGACACACAGAGATCCAGACTCATTCTGAACCGTTGACCCCTTACTGAGGAGACACACAGAGATCCAGACCGTTGATCCCCTACTGAGGAGACACACAGAGATCCAGACCGTTGATCCCCTACTGAGGAGACACACAGAGATCCAGACTCATTCTGAACCGTTGATCCCCTACTGAGGAGACACACAGAGATGCGGACTCATTCTGAACCGTTGATCCCCTACTGAGGAGACGCACAGAGATCCAGACTCATTCTGAACCGTTGATCCCCTACTGAGGAGACACACAGAGATCCAGACTCATTCTGAACCGTTGATCCCCTACTGAGGAGACAGACACACAGAGATCCAGACTCATTCTGAACCGTTGATCCCCTACTGAGGAGACACAAAGAGATCCAGACCGTTGATCCCCTACTGAGGAGACACACAGAGATCCAGACTCATTCTGAACCGTTGACCCCTTACTGAGGAGACACACAGAGATCCAGACCGTTGATCCCCTACTGAGGAGACACACAGAGATCCAGACCGTTGATCCCCTACTGAGGAGACACACAGAGATCCAGACTCATTCTGAACCGTTGATCCCCTACTGAGGAGACACACAGAGATGCGGACTCATTCTGAACCGTTGATCCCCTACTGAGGAGACACACAGAGATCCAGACTCATTCTGAACCGTTGATCCCCTACTGAGGAGACAGACACACAGAGATCCAGACTCATTCTGAACCGTTGATCCCCTACTGAGGAGACACACAGAGATCCAGACTCATTCTGAACCGTTGACCCCCTACTGAGGAGACACACAGAGATCCAGACTCATTCTGAACCGTTGAGCCCCTACTGAGGAGACACACAGAGATCCAGACTCATTCTGAACCATTGATCCCCTACTGAGGAGACACACAGAGATCCAGACTCATTCTGAACCGTTGACCCCCTACTGAGGAGACACACAGAGATCCAGACTCATTCAGAACCGTTGAACCCCTACTGAGGAGACACACAGAGATCCAGACCGTTGATCCCCTACTGAGGAGACACACAGAGATCCAGACTCATTCTGAACCATTGATCCTTGTCAGCAGACTGACGGGACCCCTCACTGTGGGTGTTTCTGCACCTTGCATTGTTTATGATTTGCACAGTCTTCGTTTGAGGCTGTGAACAACTCCCTCCCACCCTCCCTGGCCCAGCCTATCAGATCCCACAGCCAAACCAAACCCCACTGTCTGTCTGTCTGAGTTGTGACAGTTCAGGAAAATGCCTTCCTAACCCCGTCCTTCCCTCTTCCTGGACAAAGCAATAGTGATTGACAGCCTGGTCCAGTCGGCATGCCGCCAGACATTAGCATGACAGCAGAACCCCTGCCGGCCAGCCTGTTGCTAGGGCAACACCACACTGGTTCCACCGTTGCTGCGGCAACATGACAGTCAAGTCATTCTACACCAATTCAGTCTAACTGGTTCTGCTGAACCACTATGATAGTTGGTTTGATTTGATAGTTTTTGTAGTGTGTTGTGTGTGTCCTGTCTCTGTCAGCAGGGGGCAGACATGGTGTGTTCAGACAGGAAAGGGGGGTATCTAGAATCCATTCAACTGAAATGTCTCTTCCGAATTTGACCCAAACCCCTCTGAATCAGAGAGGTGGGGGACTGCCTTAATCGACATCCACGTCTTCGGTGCACCGGGTAACAGTGGGTTAACTGCCTTGTTCAGGGGAACAGTGGGACTAACTGCCTTGTTCAGGGGAACAGTGGGTTAACTGCCTTGTTCAGGGGAACAGTGGGTTAACTGCCTTGTTCAGGGAAACAGTGGGTTAACTGCCTTGTTCAGGGGAACAGTGGGTTAACTGCCTTGTTCAGGGGAACAGTGGGTTAACTGCCTTGTTCAGGGGAACTGTGGGTTAACTGCCTTGTTCAGGGGAACAGTGGGTTAACCTCCTTGTTCAGGGGAACAGTGGGTTAACTGCCTTGTTCAGGGGAACAGTGGGTTAACTGCCTTGTTCAGGGGAACAGTGGGTTAACTGCCTTGTTCAGGGGAACAGTGGGTTAACTGCCTTGTTCAGGGGAACAGTGGGTTAACTGCCTTGTTCAGGGGAACAGTGGGTTAACTGCCTTGTTCAGGGGAACAGTGGGTTAACTGCCTTGCTCAGGGGAACAGTGGGTTAACTGCCTTGTTCAGGGGAACAGTGGGTTAACTGCCTTGTTCAGGGGAACAGTGGGTTAACTGCCTTGTTCAGGGGAACAGTGGGTTAACTGCCTTGTTCAGGGGAACAGTGGGTTAACTGCCTTGTTCAGGGGAACAGCGGGCTAACTGCCTCGTTCAGGGGAACAGTGGGCTAACTGCCTGTTCAGGGGCAGAAGGACAGATTTGTACCTTGTCAGCAACCTTCCGGTTACTAGTCCAACACTCTAACCACTAGTCTACCTGCTGGTTACTAGTCCAACACTCTAACCACTAGACTACCTGCTGGTTACTAGTCCAACACTCTAACCACTAGGCTACCTGTTGGTTACTAGTCCAACACTCTAACCACTAGACTACCTGCTGGTTACTAGTCCAACACTCTAACCACTAGACTACCTGCTGGTTACTAGTCCAACACTCTAACCACTAGTCTACCTGCTGGTTACTAGTCCAACACTCTAACCACTAGTCTACCTGTTGGTTACTAGTCCAACACTCTAACCACTAGACTACCTGCTGGTTACTAGTCCAACACTCTAACCACTAGTCTACCTGCTGGTTACTAGTCCAACACTCTAACCACTAGGCTACCTGTTGGTTACTAGTCCAACACTCTAACCACTAGACTACCTGCTGGTTACTAGTCCAACACTCTAACCACTAGGCTACCTGTTGGTTACTAGTCCAACACTCTAACCACTAGACTACCTGCTGGTTACTAGTCCAACACTCTAACCACTAGGCTACCTGTTGGTTACTAGTCCAACACTCTAACCACTAGGCTACCTGCTGGTTACTAGTCCAACACTCTAACCACTAGTCTACCTGCTGGTTACTAGTCCAACACTCTAACCACTAGTCTACCTGCTGGTTACTAGTCCAACACTCTAACCACTAGTCTACCTGTTGGTTACTAGTCCAACACTCTAACCACTAGTCTACCTGCTGGTTACTAGTCCAACGCTCTAACCACTAGGCTACCTGCTGGTTACTGGTCCAACGCTCTAACCACTAGTCTACCTGCCGCCCCGCCCCTCCACTCTAACCACTAGTCTACCTGCCGCCCCTCCACTCTAACCACTAGTCTACCTGCCGCCCCTCCACTCTAACCACTAGTCTACCTGCCGCCCCTCCACTCTAACCACTAGTCTACCTGCCGCCCCTCCACTCTAACCACTAGTCTACCTGCCGCCCCTCCACTCTAACCACTAGTCTACCTGCCGCCCCTCCACTCTAACCACTAGTCTACCTGCCGCCCCTCCACTCTAACCACTAGTCTACCTGCCGCACCTCCACTCTAACCACTAGTCTACCTGCCGCCCCTCCACTCTAACCACTAGGCTACCCTGCAGAGTGTGTGACGGTCCGTTCTGATTGTCCTCAGTTAAAAGGAGGTTTTCCAATATAATCACCCTGCTGATATTTATGCTCTACAAAGATGTTTAAATGTTTCAGACAAAGGTCAGGTCATCACAATTACACATTGGGCTAACTGTTGTGTGTGTGTTGAGCTAACTGTTGTGTGTGTGTTGGGCTAACTGTTGTGTGTGTGAGTTGGTCTAACTGTTGTGTGTGTGTTGGTCTAACTGTTGTGTGTGTGTGTGTTGGTCTAACTGTTGTGTGTTTGTGTGTGTTGGTCTAACTGTTGTGTGTGTGTGTTGGTCTAACTGTTGTGTGTGTGTGTGTGTGAGTTGGTCTAACTGTTGTGTGTGTGTGTGTGTGAGTTGGTCTAACTGTTGTGTGTGTGTGTGTTGGTCTAACTGTTGTGTGTGTGTTGGTCTAACTGTTGTGTGTGTGAGTTGGTCTAACTGTAGGGGAAACAGAGTATGGCTGTACAGTATAACGTGAGGACAATGCAGTGTACTGTAATACTGGACTACAGTAGAGCTAGCTAGGGGCTATGATGTCATGTTGTAGTCATCGACCCGGGCTTCATCCCAGGCTTCCCTCACAATGTACTCAGTCAGTGTCTGCTGCTGGAGCCCTGAGCTAATGCTTCCTTAACGACAGACACACACACACACACACACACACACACGCACACACACGGAAGCAGATCGATAGATAGACACGGTAGAGGACACACACACACACACACTCTGCTCTGTCACTCAAACCAGCTCATCCAATCAAATCTCTATCTCTCATTCCTCAACTCAATCAACACATCCACCCCATGTCAATCAATTCAACTGGTGATCCAATGAGATGTCAGCCTGCTCTGTCAGTCCGTGTCAGTGATGACCACAGTGTACAGTAGTACCACAGACAGGCTCTGACTAGCATCAACTAAAGACAGCACACGAGGGGGGGATATTTACTTTTCTTCAGAGAGGAACGGTCAACAATACAATCACATCTTTCTACAGTTCAAAATCAGAAGTTTGATTTTGGTGAAAGATAGTCTGAGTCAAGAGAGTCTCTCCTAGCTGTCGTCTGAGTCAAGAGAGTCTCTCCTAGCTGTCGTCTGAGTCAAGAGAGTCTCTCCTAGCTGTCGTCTGAGTCAAGAGAGTCTCTCCTAGCTGTCGTCTGAGTCAAGAGAGTCTCTCCTAGCTGTCGTCTGAGTCAAGAGAGTCTCTCCTAGCTGTCGTCTGAGTCAAGAGAGTCTCTCCTAGCTGTCGTCTGAGTCAAGAGAGTCTCTCCTAGCTGTCGTCTGAGTCAAGAGAGTCTCTCCTAGCTGTCGTCTGAGTCAAGAGAGTCTCTCCTAGCTGTCGTCTGAGTCAAGAGAGTCTCTCCTAGCTGTCGTCTGAGTCAAGAGAGTCTCTCCTAGCTGTCGTCTGAGTCAAGAGAGTCTCTCCTAGCTGTCGTCTGAGTCAAGAGAGTCTCTCCTAGCTGTCGTCTGAGTCAAGAGAGTCTCTCCTAGCTGTCGTCTGAGTCAAGAGAGTCTCTCCTAGCTGTCGTCTGAGTCAAGAGAGTCTCTCCTAGCTGTCGTCTGAGTCAAGAGAGTCTCTCCTAGCTGTCGTCTGAGTCAAGAGAGTCTCTCCTAGCTGTCGTCTGAGTCAAGAGAGTCTCTCCTAGCTGTCGTCTGAGTCAAGGGAGTCTCTCCTAGCTGTCGTCTGAGTCAAGAGAGTCTCTCCTAGCTGTCGTCTGAGTCAAGAGAGTCTCTCCTAGCTGTCGCCTGAGTCAAGAGAGTCTCTCCTAGCTGTCGCCTGAGTCAAGAGAGTCTCTCCTAGCTGTCGTCTGAGTCAAGAGAGTCTATCCTAGCTGTCGTCTGAGTCAAGAGAGTCTATCCTAGCTGTCGTCTGAGTCAAGAGAGTCTATCCTAGCTGTCGTCTGAGTCAAGGGAGTCTCTCCTAGCTGTCGTCTGAGTCAATGGAGTCTATCCTCGCTGTCGTCTGAGTCAAGAGAGTATATCCTAGCTGTCGTCTGAGTCAATGGAGTCTATCCTAGCTGTCGTCTGAGTCAAGAGAGTCTATCCTAGCTGTCGTCTGAGTCAAGGGAGTCTATCCTAGCTGTGGTCTGAGTCAAGGGAGTCTCTCCTAGCTGTCGTCTGAGTCAAGGGAGTCTCTCCTAGCTGTCGTCTGAGTCAAGGGAGTCTATCCTAGCTGTCGTCTGAGTCAAGGGAGTCTTCCCTAGCTGTCGTCTGAGTCAAGAGAGTCTATCCTAGCTGTCGTCTGAGTCAAGAGAGTCTATCCTAGCTGTCGTCTGAGTCAAGAGAGTCTTTCCTAGCTGAAAGTGTCTTGTTTCTACTGTGCAAGGAAACGTTGTCTTGGACTGAGGAACTACTGTACTGTCTACTAAAGGAGCCTGCCTCTATCTGTCCTGCTGGTCTAAAGTCTAAAGGACTGTCTCTCTCTCTGTGTGTCCCTCCAGAGATGCCGTAGAGAAGTCTAAAGGAGCCTGCCTCTATCTGTCCTGCTGGAAGTCTAAAGGACTGTCTCTCTCTCTCTGTGTGTCCCTCCAGAGATGCCGTAGAGGTTGTGGCTGGTCTGTACGATCAGGTGGATGAGCTGGTTCACAAGCTGGTGATGCTGTCCAACCAACGCACTCAGGAACTGGACTTTATCATGGAGTTCAAGAGTCTGGAGCAGGGATTCAAGGAGGTGAGAGAGGCTGGGTGTTAGGGCTGGGGTATAGGGCTGGGGTATAGGGCTGGGGTATAGGGCTGGGGTATGGGGCTGGGGTATAGGGCTGGGGTATAGGGCTGGGTATAGGGCTGGGGTATAGGGCTGGGGTATAGGGTTCGGGTATAGGGCTGGGTGTTAGGGCTGGGTATAGGGTTCGGGTGTAGGGCTGGGGTATAGGGCTGGGTATAGGGCTGGGGTATAGGGCTGGGGTATAGGGTTCGGGTATAGGGCTGGGGTATAGGGCTGGGTATAGGGCTGGGTGTTAGGGCTGGGGTATAGGGCTGGGGTATAGGGCTGGGTGTTAGGGCTGGGGTATAGGGCTGGATATAGGGCTGGGGTATAGGGCTGGGTATAGGGCTTGTTGTTAGGGCTGGGTGTTAGGGCTGGGGTATAGGGCTGGGGTATAGGGCTGGGTATAGGGCTGGGTGTTAGGGCTGGGTATAGGGTTCAGGTATAGGGCTGGGTGTTAGGGCTGGGGTATAGGGTTCGGGTATAGGGCTGGGGTATAGGGCTGGGTATAGGGCTGGATGTTAGGGCTGGGTATAGGGCTGGGTGTTAGGGCTGGGTATAGGGTTCGGGTATAGGGCTGGGTGTTAGGGCTGGGGTATAGGGCTGGGGTATAGGGTTCGGGTATAGGGCTGGGTATAGGGCTGGGTGTTAGGGCTGGGGTATAGGGCTGGGGTATAGGGTTCGGGTATAGGGCTGGGTATAGGGCTGGGTGTTAGGGCTGGGGTATAGGGCTGGGGTATAGGGCTGGGTATAGGGCTGGGGTATAGGGCTGGGTATAGGGCTGGGTGTTAGGGCTGGGTGTTAGGGCTGGGTGTTAGGGCTGGGGTATAGGGCTGGGTATAGGGCTGGGTATAGGGCTGGGGTATAGGGCTGGGTATAGGGTTGGGTGTTAGGGCTGGGTGTTAGGGACTGGGGTATAGGACTGGGGTATAGGGCTGGGGTATAGTGCTGGGGTATAGGGCTGGGTATAGGGCTGGGTGTTAGGGCTGGGGTATAGGGCTGGGTATAGGGCTGGGGTATAGGGCTGGGGTATAGGGATGGGTATAGGGATGGGGTATAGGGCTGGGTGTTAGGGGCTGGGGTGTAGGGCTGGGTGTTAGGGGCTGGGGTATAGGGCTGCGTGTTAGTGCTGGGGTATAGGGCTGGGGTATAGGGCTGGGGTATAGGCCTGGGGTATATGGCTGCGTGTTAGGGGCTGGGGTATAGGGCTGGGGTATAGGGCTGGGTAGGGCTGGGTATAGGGCTGGGTGTTAGGGCTGGGTATAGGGCTGGGTGTTAGGGCTGGGGGTTTTGGGCTGGGGTATGGGGCTGGGGTATAGGGCTGGGGTATATGGCTGCGTGTTAGGGGCTGGGGTATAGGGCTGGGTGTTAGGGCTGGGGTATAGGGCTGGGTGTTAGGGCTGGGGTATAGGGCTGGGGTATAGGGCTGGGGTATAGGGCCGGGGTATAGGGCTGGGTAGGGCTGGGTATAGGGCTGGGTGTTAGGGCTGGGTATAGGGCTGGGTGTTAGGGCTGGGGGTTTTGGGCTGGGGTATGGGGCTGGGGTATGGGGTATGGGGCTGGGGTATAGGGATGGGGTATGGGGCTGGGGTATAGGGCTGGGATATAGGGCTGGGGTATTGGGCTGGGGTATAGGGCTGGGGATAGGGCTAGTGATAGGGATAGGGCTGGGGTATAGGGCTGGGGATAGGGGTGGGGATAGGTATGGGGATAGGGGATGGGAATAGGGATAGGGGCTGGGGATAGGGACTGGTTATAGGGATAGGGTTGGGGATAAGGATAGGGGCTGGTTGTAGGGATAGGGGCTGGGAATAGGGGCTGGTTATAGGGATAGGGGCTAGGGCTAGGGGCTGGTTATAGGGATAGTGGCTGGTTATAGGGATAGAGGCTGGTTATAGGGATAGTGGCCGGTTATAGGGATAGGGGCTGGTTATAGGGATAGTGGCTGGTTATAGGGCTTGGGGCTGGTTATAGGGATAGGGGCTGGTTATAGGGATAGGGGCTGGTTATAGGGATAGGGGCTGGTTATAGGGATAGTGGCTGGTTATAAGGGATAGTGGCTGGTTATACGGATAGTGGCTGGTTATAGGGATAGGGGCTGGTTATAGGGATAGGGGCTGGTTTATAGGGATAGGGGCTGGTTATAGGGATAGTGGCTGGTTATAGGGATAGTGGCTGGTTATAGGGATAGGGGCTGGGGCTGGTTGTAGGGATAGGGGCTGGTTATAGGGATAGGGGCTGGTTTTGGGATAGGGGCTGGTTCTAGGGATAGGGGCTGGTTATAGGATTAGGGGCTGGTTATAGAGATAGGGGCTGGTTATAGAGATAGGGGCTGGTTATAGGGATAGGGGCTGGGGATAGGGATATTGGCTCGTTATAGAGATAGGGGCTGGTTATAGGGATAGGGGCTGGGGATACGGATAGGGGCTGGTTATAGGGATAGGGGCTGGGAATAGGGATAGGGGCTGGGAATAGGGATAGGTGCTGGTTATAGGGATAGGGGCTGGGGATAGGGATAGGGGCTGGTTATAGGGATAGGGGCTGGTTATAGGGATAGGGGCTGGGAATAGGGATAGGGGCTGGTTATAGGGATAGGGGCTGGGGATAGGGATAGGGGCTGGTTATAGGGATAGGGGCTGGTTATAGGGATAGGGGCTGGGGATTGGGGCTGGTTATAGGGATATGGGCTGGTTATAGGGATAGGGGCTAGTTATAAGGATAGGGGCTGGTTATAGGGATAGGGGCTGGTTATAGGGATAGGGGCTGGTTATAGGGATATGGACTGGTTATAGGGATATGGGCTGGTTATAGGGATAGGGGCTGGTTATAGGGATAGGGGCTGGTTATAGGGATAGGGGCTGGGGATAGGGGCTGTTATAGGGATAGGGGCTGGTTATAGGGATAGGGGGCTGGGGATAGGGGCTGGTTATAGGGATAGGGGCTGGGATAGGGGCTGTTATAGGGATAGGGGCTGGTTATAGGGATAGGGGGCTGGGGATAGGGGCTGGTTATAGGAATAGGGGCTGGTTATAGGGATAGGGGCTGGTTATAGGGATAGGGGGCTGGGGATAGGGGCTGGTTATAGGGATAGGGGCTGGGGATAGGGATAGGGGCTGGTTATAGGGATAGGGGCTGGTTATAGGGATATGGGCTGGTTATAGGGATAGGGGCTGGTTATAGGGATAGGGGCTGGTTATAGGGATAGGGGCTGGTTATAGGGATAGGGGCTGGTTATAGGGATATGGACTGGTTATAGGGATAGGGGCTGGTTATAGGGATAGGGGCTAGTTATAAGGATAGGGGCTGGTTATAGGGATAGGGGCTGGTTATAGGGATAGGGGCTGGTTATAGGGATATGGACTGGTTATAGGGATAGGGGCTGGTTATAGGGATAGGGGCTGGTTATAGGGATAGGGGCTGGTTATAGGGATAGGGGCTGGGGATAGGGGCTGTTATAGGGATAGGGGCTGGTTATAGGGATAGGGGGCTGGTTATAGGGATAGGGGCTGGGATAGGGGCTGTTATAGGGATAGGGGCTGGTTATAGGGATAGGGGGCTGGGGATAGGGGCTGGTTATAGGAATAGGGGCTGGTTATAGGGATAGGGGCTGGTTATAGGGATAGGGGGCTGGGGATAGGGGCTGGTTATAGGGATAGGGGCTGGTTATAGGGATATGGGCTGGTTATAGGGATAGGGGCTGGTTATAGGGATAGGGGCTGGTTATAGGGATAGGGGCTGGTTATAGGGATAGGGGCTGGTTATAGGGATAGGGGCTGGGGATAGGGGATGTTATAGGGATAGGGGCTGGTTATAGGGATAGGGGGCTGGGGATAGGGGCTGGTTATAGGGATAGGGGCTGTTATAGGGATAGGGGCTGGTTATAGGGATAGGGGGCTGGGGATAGGGGCTAGTTATAGGAATAGGGGCTGGTTATAGGGATAGGGGCTGGTTATAGGGATAGGGGCTGGTTATAGGGATAGGGGGCTGGGGATAGGGGCTAGTTATAGGAATAGGGGCTGGTTATAGGGATAGGGGCTGGTTATAGGGATAGGGGCTGGTTATAGGGATAGGGGGCTGGGGATAGGGGCTGGTTATAGGGATAGGGGCTGGTTATAGGGATAGGGGCTGGTTATAGGGATAGGGGCTGGTTATAGGGATAGGGGCTGGTTATAGGGATAGGGGCTAGTTATAAGGATAGGGGCTGGTTATAGGGATAGGGGCTGGTTATAGGGATAGGGGCTGGTTATAGGGATATGGACTGGTTATAGGGATAGGGGCTGGTTATAGGGATAGGGGCTGGTTATAGGGATAGGGGCTGGTTATAGGGATAGGGGCTGGGGATAGGGGCTGTTATAGGGATAGGGGCTGGTTATAGGGATAGGGGGCTGGGGTTAGGGGCTGGTTATAGGGATAGGGGCTGGGATAGGGGCTGTTATAGGGATAGGGGCTGGTTATAGGGATAGGGGGCTGGGGATAGGGGCTGGTTATAGGAATAGGGGCTGGTTATAGGGATAGGGGCTGGTTATAGGGATAGGGGGCTGGGGATAGGGGCTGGTTATAGGGATAGGGGCTGGGGATAGGGATAGGGGCTGGTTATAGGGATAGGGGCTGGTTATAGGGATATGGGCTGGTTATAGGGATAGGGGCTGGTTATAGGGATAGGGGCTGGTTATAGGGATAGGGGCTGGTTATAGGGATAGGGGCTGGTTATAGGGATAGGGGCTGGGGATAGGGGATGTTATAGGGATAGGGGCTGGTTATAGGGATAGGGGGCTGGGGATAGGGGCTGGTTATAGGGATAGGGGCTGTTATAGGGATAGGGGCTGGTTATAGGGATAGGGGGCTGGGGATAGGGGCTAGTTATAGGAATAGGGGCTGGTTATAGGGATAGGGGCTGGTTATAGGGGGCTGGGGAGGGGCTAGTTATAGGAATAGGGGCTGGTTATAGGGATAGGGTCTGGTTATATTGATAGGGGCTGGTTATAGGGATAGGGGGCTGGGGATAGGGGCTGGTTATAGGGATAGGGGCTGGTTATAGGGATAGGGGCTGGTTATAGGGATAGGGGCTGGTTATAGGGATAGGGGCTGGTTATAGGGATATGGGCTGGTTATAGGGATAGGGGCTGGGATAGGGGCTGGTTATAGGGATAGGGGCTGGGATAGGGGCTGTTATAGGGATAGGGGCTGGTTATAGGGATAGGGGGCTGGGGATAGGGGCTAGTTATAGGAATAGGGGCTGGTTATAGGGATAGGGGCTGGTTATAGGGATAGGGGGCTGGGGATAGGGGCTGGTTATAGGGATAGGGGCTGGTTATAGGGATAGGGGCTGGGGATAGGGGCTGGTTATAGGGATAGGGGCTGGTTATAGGGATAGGGGCTGGTTATAGGGATATGGGCTGGTTATAGGGATAGGGGTTGGTTATAGGGATAGGGGCTGGTTATAGGGATATGGGCTGGTTATAGGGATAGGGGCTGGTTATAGGGATAGGGGCTGGTTATAGGGATAGGGGCTCTATCTCGTCAACCGTTTAAAATCAAATACAAATTTATTGGTCACATGGTTAGCAGATGTTATTGGTCACATGGTTAGCAGATGTTAATGGTCACATGGTTAGCAGATGTTATTGGTCACATGGTTAGCAGATGTTATTGGTCATATGGTTAGCAGATGTTATTGGTCACATGGTTAGCAGATGTTATTGGTCACATGGTTAGCAGATGTTATTGGTCACATGGTTAGCAGATGTTATTGGTCACATGGTTAGCAGATGTTAATGGTCACATGGTTAGCAGATGTTATTGGTCACATGGCTAGCAGATGTTATTGGTCACATGGTTAGCAGATGTTATTGGTCACATACACATGGTTAGCAGACGTTACTGGTCACATGGTTAGCAGATGTTACTGGTCACATGGTTAGCAGATGTTATTGGTCACATGGTTAGCAGATGTTAATGGTCACATGGTTAGCAGATGTTACTGGTCACATGGTTAGCAGATGTTATTGGTCACATGGTTAGCAGATGTTATTGGTCACATGGTTAGCAGATGTTATTGGTCACATGGTTAGCAGATGTTATTGGTCACATACACATGGTTAGCAGATGTTATTGGTCACATACACATGGTTAGCAGATGTTATTGGTCACAAACACATGGTTAGCAGATGTTATTGGTCACATACACATGGTTAGCAGATGTTATTGTGTAGTGAAATGCTTGTGCTTCTAGCCCCGACAATGCAGTAATATCTAACAATTCCACAACGTATACCCCAAAATACATCTAAGTAAATAATGTGAAGAGGGGTTTGTTCTCCGTCCACTTCGTTTTATGGATAAAGAATCTTCCATGAAAGATAAACAAATGAACAATGAAAGTTAAAATCAGGGTCCGTATCATTTGGATCACAATAACACATAATAACAGTCTCTCAGATTAACATGAATAGTCGTTTCTTTTCTCTCTTTAAAAAAAATATACTAACTCACTCCAACATCTTCTGACTCACTCCAACATCTTCTGACTCACTCCAACATCTTCTGACTCACTCCAATATCTTCTGACTCACTCCAACATCTTCTAACTCACTCCAACATCTTCTGACTCACTCCAACATCTTCTGACTCACTCCAACATCCTCTGACTCACTCCAACATCTTCTAACTCACTCCAACATTCTCTAACTCACTCCAACATCTTCTGACTCACTCCAACATCTTCTGACTCACTCCAACATCTTCTGACTCACTCCAACATCTTCAGACTCACTCCAACATCTTCTAACTCACTCCAACATCCTCTAACTCACTCAAACATCTTCTAACTCACTCCAACATCTTCTAACTCACTCCAACATCCCTCCAACATCATCTGACTCACTCCAACATCTTCTGACTCACCCCAACATCATCTGTCTCACTCCAACATCATCTGACTCACCCCAACATCATCTGTCTCACTCCAACATCATCTGACTCACTCCAACATCTTCTGACTCACTCCAACATCTTCTAACTCACTCCAACATCCTCTAACTCACTCCAATATCTTCTGACTCACTCAAACATCTTCTAACTCACTCCAACATCCTCTGTCTCACTCCTCACTCCAGCATCCTCTAACTCACCCCAACATCCTCTAACTCACTCCAACAACATCATCTGACTCACTCCAACAACATCATCTGACTCACTCCAGTCCCAAAATAAACATTTGTTATCAATAGATATTTTAAATCTGTGTATAATAAAGGTAGGAGAGAGTCATCTGAGAACGCTCGGAGAGCTGGAGGATTCTAGTAGAGGGAATAGTAACATATTGACCTGTGTGTGTGTGTGTGTGTGTGTGTGTGTGTGTGTGTGTGTGTGTGTGTGTGTGTGTGTGTGTGTGTGTGTGTGTGTGTGTGTGTGTGTGTGTGTGTGTGTGTGTGTGTGTGTGTGTGCAGGTGAGTGACTGGATTGAGGAGGTAGGAGAGAGCCGTCTGAGAACGCTCGGAGAGCTGGAGGATTCTAGTAGAGGGAATAGTAACATATTGACCTGTGTGTGTGTGTGTGTGTGTGTGTGTGTGTGTGTGTGTGTGTGTGTGTGTGTGTGTGTGTGCAGGTGAGTGACTGGATTGAGGAGGTTGGAGAGAGCCGTCTGAGAACGCTCGGAGAGCTGGAGGATTCTCTGGAGCAGCTGCATAGGAAACAGACCCTCTTCAGAGACTTCTACACTGCTGCCTACGTAGGTACCTTTGACTGACTGACTGACTGACTGACTTGCTGACTGGCTGGCTGACTGGCTGGCTGTCTCTCTCTCCCGCTACACTGCTGCCTACGTAGGTACCTCTGACTGACTGACTGACTGACTGACTGGTTGACTGTCTGTCTGGCTGACTGACTGACTGACTGGCTGTCTGACTGACTGGCTGTCTGACTGACATCCACGGTTACATGTCATGGGCCAGTATCACTTCATAATGTAGGCTATGGGATCGTGCACAGACACAATGCACACAAACACTAAATACGTCCTCCATGCTAGCTAACAACCACATTATAATGCTAATACTAGCTAGTATTGACATTATAATTAAATCACAATGGATTAGTTTCCATGAAACAGCCGCCTGTCAATTAGCTGCCGACTTAGTGCAGTGTCCTTAGCTAGCTTAGCTATGTTGCGCTAGCTAGCGAATATGCTAACGTTCGTTAGCTAAACATTTGGCTATGGGCTGCCGCTGGCAGTATGGGATCATGGAAAGTGAATGCAGTTGTTTTTTTAGTTATCTAGCTGTGGGATCTGGCTGTTATCTACAGGGGCTTTATACAAAATAGCAACATTAGCGCAGCTAGCTAGATAGCTAGATAACATTGGAATCTAGACCATAAGCTAAGCTAATAACACGGACATGCGTTGCCAAACAACACTACTGCCACCTTCAGGTTTGGAGTATTGTAACAAGGTTGAGTGACTGACGACGTCAAGGTCTTTGCTGTGTGAACACAAAAGAGATTGACTGCCGACATTTTGTTCAGAGGTGTTAAAGTAATGTCGACAGGCAAACATTTGACAATCCTACCGGTGTGTGTGTGTGTGTGTGTGTGTGTGTGTGTGTGTGTGTGTGTGTGTGTGTGTGTGTGTGTGTGTGTGAGCTATACAAGTTACTGTCTGTTCTGTCCTATAGGAGCACTGTAAGGGTTAGAGTTGACTGTCTATTCTGTCCTATAGGAACACTGTAAGGGTTAGAGTTGACTGTCTGTTCTGTCCTATAGGAGCACTGTAAGGGTTAGAGTTGACTGTCTGTTCTGTCCTATAGGAACACTGTAAGGGTTAGAGTTGACTGTCTGTCCTATAGGAGCACTGTAAGGGTTAGAGTTGACTGTCTGTCCTATAGGAGCACTGTAAGGGTTAGAGTTGACTGTCTGTTCTGTCCTATAGGAGCACTGTAAGGGTTAGAGTTGACTGTCTGTTCTGTCCTATAGGAACACTAAGGGTTAGAGTTGACTGTCTATTCTGTCCTATAGGAGCACTGTAAGGGTTAGAGTTGACTGTCTGTTCTGTCCTATAGGAGCACTGTAAGGGTTAGAGTTGACTGTCTGTCCTATAGGAGCACTGTAAGGGTTAGAGTTGACTGTCTGTCCTATAGGAGCACTGTAAGGGTTAGAGTTGACTGTCTGTTCTGTCCTATAGGAGCACTGTAAGGGTTAGAGTTGACTGTCTGTCCTATAGGAACACTGTAAGGGTTAGAGTTGACTGTCTGTTCTGTCCTATAGGAGCACTGTAAGGGTTAGAGTTGACTGTCTGTTCTGTCCTATAGGAGCACTGTAAGGGTTAGAGTTGACTGTCTGTTCTGTCTTATAGGAGCGCTGTAAGGGTTAGAGTTGACTGTCTGTTCTGTCCTATAGGAGCACTGTAAGGGTTAGAGTTGACTGTCTGTCCTATAGGAGCACTGTAAGGGTTAGAGTTGACTGTCTGTTCTGTCCTATAGGAACACTAAGGGTTAGAGTTGACTGTCTGTCCTATAGGAGCACTGTAAGGGTTAGAGTTGACTGTCTGTTCTGTCCTATAGGAGCACTGTAAGGGTTAGAGTTGACTGTCTGTCCTATAGGAACACTGTAAGGGTTAGAGTTGACTGTCTGTTATGTCCTATAGGAGCACTGTAAGGGTTAGAGTTGACTGTCTGTCCTATAGGAGCACTGTAAGGGTTAGAGTTGACTGTCTGTTCTGTCCTATAGGAGCACTGTAAGGGTTAGAGTTGACTGTCTGTTCTGTCCTATAGGAACACTAAGGGTTAGAGTTGACTGTCTATTCTGTCCTATAGGAGCACTGTAAGGGTTAGAGTTGACTGTCTGTTCTGTCCTATAGGAGCACTGTAAGGGTTAGAGTTGACTGTCTGTCCTATAGGAGCACTGTAAGGGTTAGAGTTGACTGTCTGTTCTGTCCTATAGGAGCACTGTAAGGGTTAGAGTTGACTGTCTGTCCTATAGGAGCACTGTAAGGGTTAGAGTTGACTGTCTGTTCTGTCCTATAGGAACACTAAGGGTTAGAGTTGACTGTCTGTTCTGTCCTATAGGAACACTAAGGGTTAGAGTTGACTGTCTGTTCTGTCCTATAGGAACACTGTAAGGGTTAGAGTTGACTGTCTGTCCTATAGGAGCACTGTAAGGGTTAGAGTTGACTGTCTGTTCTGTCCTATAGGAACACTAAGGGTTAGAGTTGACTGTCTGTTCTGTCCTATAGGAACACTAAGGGTTAGAGTTGACTGTCTGTTCTGTCCTATAGGAACACTGTAAGGGTTAGAGTTGACTGTCTGTCCTATAGGAGCACTGTAAGGGTTAGAGTTGACTGTCTGTTCTGTCCTATAGGAGCACTGTAAGGGTTAGAGTTGACTGTCTGTTCTGTCCTATAGGAACACTGTAAGGGAGGTGAGGCGCTGCTGAAACGTCTAGAACACTGGGAAGACTTGTCGTCAGCCGAGCTGCAGGTGTACGAGGTCAAAGTTCGATCCTTCTGGGTCCACCTGCACGACTTCTCCCAGAGGGTAGAAGACACCAAGACCAACATCGACAAGACCGTACGTCTCTACGAGTTCTTCGACAAGGTAAGAGGAACTGCTATCTCACTGTCTCTCTCTGTCTTTCACTGTCTCTCACCCTGTCTCTCTCTCTCCTTCTCTCTCTCTCTCTCTCTCTCTCTCTCTCCTTCTCTCTCATTCTCTCTCTCTCACCCTCTCTCTCTCTCTCTCTCTCTCTCTCACCCTCTCTCTCTCTCCTTCTCTCTCTCATTCTCTCTCTATCTCGCCCCCTCTTTCTCTGTCTCAGGCTCTCTCTTTACTGCCTCAGCATCATTCACAAGACTCGGTGTGGCACATGCTATTTCGTTAGGATGTGTTTCATCAGGATCCTTCCATAGGGTGTGTTTTATCAGGATCCTTCCATAGGGTTTGTTTTATCAGGATCCTTCCATAGGGTGTGTTTTATCAGGATCCTTCCATAGGGTTTGTTTTATCAGGATCCTTCCATAGGGTGTGTTTCATCAGGATCCTTCCATAGGGTTTGTTTCATCAGGATCCTTCCATAGGGTGTGTTTTATCAGGATCCTTCCATAGGGTTTGTTTTATCAGGATCCTTCCATAGGGTTTGTTTTATCAGGATCCTTCCATAGGGTGTGTTTCATCAGGATCCTTCCATAGGGTGTGTTTCATCAGGATCCTTCCATAGGGTGTGTTTTATCAGGATCCTTCCATAGGGTGTGTTTCATCAGGATCCTTCCATAGGGTGTGTTTTATCAGGATCCTTCCATAGGGTTTGTTTCATCAGGATCCTTCCATAGGGTGTGTTTCATCAGGATCCTTCCATAGGGTGTGTTTCATCAGGATCCTTCCATAGGGTGTGTTTTATCAGGATCCTTCCATAGGGTTTCTTTATCAGGAGCCTTCCATAGGGTGTGTTTCATCAGGATCCTTCCATAGGGTGTGTTTCATCAGGATCCTTCCATAGGGTGTGTTTCATCAGGATCCTTCCATAGGGTGTGTTTCATCAGGATCCTTCCATAGGGTGTGTTTTATCAGGATCCTTCCATAGGGTGTGTTTTATCAGGATCCTTCCATAGGGTGTGTTTTATCAGGATCCTTCCATAGGGTGTGTTTCATCAGGATCCTTCCATAGGGTGTGTTTTATCAGGATCCTTCCATAGGGTGTGTTTCATCAGGATCCTTCCATAGGGTGTGTTTTATCAGGATCCTTCCATAGGGTGTGTTTTATCAGGATCCTTCCATAGGGTGTGTTTTATCAGGATCCTTCCATAGGGTGTGTTTTATCAGGATCCTTCCATAGGGTGTGTTTCATCAGGATCCTTCCATAGGGTGTGTTTTATCAGGATCCTTCCATAGGGTGTGTTTCATCAGGATCCTTCCATAGGGTGTGTTTTATCAGGATCCTTCCATAGGGTGTGTTTTATCAGGATCCTTCCATAGGGTGTGTTTCATCAGGATCCTTCCATAGGGTGTGTTTCATCAGGATCCTTCCATAGGGTGTGTTTTATCAGGATCCTTCCATAGGGTGTGTTTTATCAGGATCCTTCCATAGGGTGTGTTTTATCAGGATCCTTCCATAGGGTGTGTTTCATCAGGATCCTTCCATAGGGTGTGTTTTATCAGGATCCTTCCATAGGGTGTGTTTCATCAGGATCCTTCCATAGGGTGTGTTTTATCAGGATCCTTCCATAGGGTGTGTTTTATCAGGATCCTTCCATAGGGTGTGTTTCATCAGGATCCTTCCATAGGGTGTGTTTCATCAGGATCCTTCCATAGGGTGTGTTTCATCAGGATCCTTCCATAGGGTGTGTTTTATCAGGATCCTTCCATAGGGTGTGTTTCATCAGGATCCTTCCATAGGGTGTGTTTCATCAGGATCCTTCCATAGGGTGTGTTTTATCAGGATCCTTCCATAGGGTGTGTTTTATCAGGATCCTTCCATAGGGTGTGTTTCATCAGGATCCTTCCATAGGGTGTGTTTCATCAGGATCCTTCCATAGGGTGTGTTTCATCAGGATCCTTCCATAGGGTGTGTTTTATCAGGATCCTTCCATAGGGTGTGTTTCATCAGGATCCTTCCATAGGGTGTGTTTTATCAGGATCCTTCCATAGGGTGTGTTTCATCAGGATCCTTCCATAGGGTGTGTTTTATCAGGATCCTTCCATAGGGTGTGTTTTATCAGGATCCTTCCATAGGGTGTGTTTCATCAGGATCCTTCCATAGGGTGTGTTTTATCAGGATCCTTCCATAGGGTGTGTTTCATCAGGATCCTTCCATAGGGTGTGTTTCATCAGGATCCTTCCATAGGGTGTGTTTTATCAGGATCCTTCCATAGGGTGTGTTTTATCAGGATCCTTCCATAGGGTGTGTTTTATCAGGATCCTTCCATGGGGTGTGTTTCATCAGGATCCTTCCATAGGGTGTGTTTCATCAGGATCCTTCCATAGGGTGTGTTTTATCAGGATCCTTCCATAGGGTGTGTTTTATCAGGATCCTTCCATAGGGTGTGTTTTATCAGGATCCTTCCATAGGGTTTGTTTTATCAGGATCCTTCCATAGGGTGTGTTTCATCAGGATCCTTCCATAGGGTGTGTTTTATCAGGATCCTTCCATAGGGTGTGTTTTATCAGGATCCTTCCATAGGGTGTGTTTCATCAGGATCCTTCCATAGGGTGTGTTTTATCAGGATCCTTCCATAGGGTGTGTTTTATCAGGATCCTTCCATAGGGTGTGTTTCATCAGGATCCTTCCATAGGGTGTGTTTCATCAGGATCCTTCCATAGGGTGTGTTTCATCAGGATCCTTCCATAGGGTGTGTTTTATCAGGATCCTTCCATAGGGTGTGTTTTATCAGGATCCTTCCATAGGGTGTGTTTCATCAGGATCCTTCCATAGGGTGTGTTTTATCAGGATCCTTCCATAGGGTGTGTTTTATCAGGAGCCTTTGTTCTTTGTTTGACTGTAACTCCTGCAGATGGAAGTATTTCTTGCAGTAAAATGATCCACCAAATGTACATTTTGATTCGGGAACAGTAGTGGAGAAATATGATTTATTTATTTCAGTATCTAGAGAGAATGTGTAGTTAGGGGACCGTCTGTAAAGGTGCTATCTTTATCAGCATCTAGAGAGAATGTGACTGTGTAGTTAGGGACCGTCTGTAAAGGTGCTGTCTTTATCAGCATCTAGAGAGAATGTGAATGTATAGTTAGGGACCATCTGTAAAGGTGCTATCTTTATCAGCATCTAGAGAGAATGTGAGTGTGTAGTTAGAGAGTGTCTGTAAAGGTGCTATCTTCATCAGCATCTAGAGAGAATGTGAGTGTGTAGTTAGGGACTGTCTGTAAAGGTACCCTCTTTATCAGCATCTAGAGAGAATGTGAGTGTGTAGTTAGGGACCGTCTGTAAAGGTGCCCTCTTTATCAGTATCGAGAGAGAATGTGTAGTAAGGGAACGTCTGTAAAGGTGCTATCTTTATCAGCATCATAAAAGCTGATAGTATTTCAACCACATAAAATATGCATCCAAGCCGACCTGACATCTGATCAGAAACACATTGGGTCGTTTTTCACAGCATTCTATTTTCCTTTCTACGGGTCAAACTGATGCAGAAAAAAAATTCCGGTCATTTTTTTTTTTTTGCATTTTCTCCCTGGTCCCTAAAAATAATATTTTAGTTCCTTAAAGGAGTGGAGATGACAGAGAACTTGACCGATGTCAACTAGAGTGATTCATTCTATCACGTCATAACATTATTCTGTTGAGCAATAGGGTTTATTTAGTCTTCTAGGGCAACAAGTACTGACAGAAGAGGAGCTGCATGTATCTCATTATAGACAAGTTGACGAAAATTATAAGCAGAAGTAGGCCCCAAAAAAGCCTGCACCCTGTCCAAATATCTTTCTGCTGTCTCTGACTGTACCTTACAACGCATCTTCCTATATATTTCACTTTATCACGTATAGACGGGTGGTTACGGATGGGCTATTAGTAATTGTGGGTCTGTGCGGGTGAACAAACAGCAGACCACACACCTCTAGTGTGTGTGTGTGTGTCTTAGAGCAGTGTCAGGAGGGACTGTAGACACACTGTGTTACAAAGAGGTCTCTCAGTGACCTGTGACTTCACTGCCTTGACATACAATTGTCTCTCACCACAGCCATACACACAGAGTGTGTGTGTGTGTGAGGTCACGACATTGTCAGTCACTTCCTTGTCTCAGTCAGATCTTAGACAAGGCATACTGTAAGCTCTGAGCTGCTGTAGAGACTTAGACAGAACAAGATCTTAGACAAGGCATACTGTAAGCTCTGTAGAGACTTAGACAGAACAGGATCTTAGACAAGGCATACTGTAAGCTCTGTAGAGACTTAGACAGAACAGGATCTTAGACAAGGCATACTGTAAGCTCTGTAGAGACTTAGACAGAACAGGATCTTAGACAAGGCATACTGTAAGCTCTGTAGAGACTTAGACAGAACAGGATCTTAGACAAGTCATACTGTAAGCTCTGTAGAGACATAGACAGAACAGGATGTTAGACAAGGCATACTGTAAGCTCTGAGCTGCTATAGAGACTTAGACAGAACAGGATCTTAGACAAGTCATACTGTAAGCTCTGTAGAGACTTAGACAGAACAGGATCTTAGACAAGGCATACTGTAAGCTCTGTAGAGACTTAGACAGAACAGGATCTTAGACAAGTCATACTGTAAGCTCTGTAGAGACTTAGACAGAACAGGATGTTAGACAAGGCATACTGTAAGCTCTGAGCTGCTATAGAGACTTAGACAGAACAGGATCTTAGACAAGGCATACTGTAAGCTCTGTAGAGACTTAGACAGAACAGGATGTTAGACAAGGCATACTGTAAGCTCTGTAGAGACTTAGACAGAACAGGATGTTAGACAAGGCATACTGTAAGCTCTGTAGAGACTTAGACAGAACAGGATCTTAGACAAGGCATACTGTAAGCTCTGTAGAGACTTAGACAGAACAGGACCTTAGACAAGTTAACCAACTCCATAAACATTAACCAGTAGAGAGGTCTTATCTGTCGGTCCTCAATTTAAACTCGTTAACAGTCTGCTGAAGAAAATGTCTGACTTGACAAACCTGTTCCAGGGGTTGACTTTGAACTCAGTATAGATGATGTGATTAACCCGGTTGAACCCCTGAACTGGCCAGGTGTATTTGACTTTACGGTAGCCTTCTCATACGGAATAACACTGAGTCAGTTCAACCAAGCTGGTCGTCTGTTGTCTCTCCAGAGCCAATACTCTCAGACACTAAAATATCAGCAGCCCTCTATCAATGTTTATCACTCAGTGTCCAGTCAGCCAGCCAGCCAGCCAGCCAGCCAGTCAACCAGTCAGCCAGTCAGCCAGCCAGTCAGCCAGTCAGTCAGTCAGCTAGCTAGCCAGTCAGCCAGCCAGTCAGTCAGTCAGTCAGCCGGTCAGTCAGTCAGTCAGCCAGTCAGCCGGTCAGTCAGTCAGTCAGTCAGCCAGCCAAGCTGGTCGTCTGTTGTCTCTCCAGAGCCAATACTCTCAGACACTAAAATATCAGCAGCCCTCTATCAATGTTTATCACTCAGTGTCCAGCCAGCCAGCCAGTCAGTCAGCCGGTCAGTCAGCCAGCCAGCCAGTCAGCTAGCCAGCCAGTCAGTCAGTCAGCCAAGCTTGTCGTCTGTTGTCTCTCCAGAGCCAATACTCCAGACACTAAAATATCAGCAGCCCTCTATCAATGTTTATCGCTCAGTGTCCAGTCAGTCAGCCAGCCAGCCAGTCAGCCAGCCAGCCAGCCAGTCAGCCAGCCAGCCAGCCAGCCAGCCAGTCAGTCAGCCAGCCAGTCAGCCAGCCAGCCAGCCAGCCAGTCAGCCAGTCAGTCAGTCAGCTAGCTAGCCAGTCAGCCAGCCAGTCAGCCAGCCAGCCAGTCAGCCAGTCAGCCAGCCAGTCAGTCAGCTAGCTAGCCAGTCAGCCAGCCAGTCAGCCAGTCAGTCAGTCAGCCGGTCAGTCAGTCAGTCAGCCGGTCAGTCAGTCAGTCAGCCAGTCAGCCGGTCAGTCAGTCAGTCAGTCAGCCAGCCAAGCTGGTCGTCTGTTGTCTCTCCAGAGCCAATACTCTCAGACACTAAAATATCAGCAGCCCTCTATCAATGTTTATCACTCAGTGTCCAGCCAGCCAGCCAGTCAGTCAGCCGGTCAGTCAGCCAGCCAGCCAGTCAGCTAGCCAGCCAGTCAGTCAGTCAGCCAAGCTTGTCGTCTGTTGTCTCTCCAGAGCCAATACTCTCAGACACTAAAATATCAGCAGCCCTCTATCAATGTTTATCGCTCAGTGTCCAGTCAGTCAGTCAGCCAGCTAGCCAGCCAGTCAGCCAGCCAGCCAGCTAGCCAGCCAGCCAGCCAGCCAGCCAGCCAGCTAGCCAGCCAGCCAGCCAGCCAGCCAGCCAGCCAGCCATCCAGCCAGCCAGTCACCCCTCCAGTCACAGCTGCTAACTACAACTACATTCTCCACCAGTCTCCATGGTTGTGTTCCAAATGGCACCCTGTTCCCTCTAGGTCTCTGGTGAAAAGTAGTGCACTATATAGGGAATAGGGCTCTGGTCTATAGTAGTGCACTATATAGGGAATAGGGTGCCATAGGGCTCTGGTCTAAAGTAGTGCACTATATAGGGAATAGGGTGGTATATGGGATGATGTCTCTCTCTCTGCAGACAGACAGTCCCTCTCTCTCAGGGTCAGCAGCCATGGCTACAGCCCACAACAGCTGTCCTCCCTACAGAATGATCAGTATCACATTTACAGATTAGCATATTCATAGCACCCCTCCCACCTTGTTCTCCCCCCTCCTCTCTTCCTCCCCTCAAACCACGGCAGAGTGACCCCAGTGTGGGTGTTAGCAGAGCTACACTATCTCCTACCATCTGTTGACATATTGAGCTGGTAGCTGTGTTAATGTTAACCATATTGAGCTGTTAGCTGTGTTAATGTTAACCATATTGAGCTGTTAGCTGTGTTAATGTTAACCATATTGAGCTGGTAACTGTTAGCTGTGTTAATGTAAATCATATTGAGCTGGTAGCTGTTAGCTGTGTTAATGTTAACAATATTGAGCTTTTAGCTGTGTTAATGTTAACCATATTTAGCTGTTAGCTGGGTTAATGTTAACCATATTGAGCTGTTAGCTGGGTTAATGTTAACCATATTGAGCTGTTAGCTGTGTTAATGTTAACCATATTGAGCTGGTAACTGTTAGCTGTGTTAATGTAAATCATATTGAGCTGGTAGCTGTTAGCTGTGTTAATGTTAACTATATTGAGCTGTTAGCTGTGTTAATGTTAACCATATTGAGCTGCTAGCTGTTAGCTGTGTTAATGTAAATCATATTGAGCTGGTAGCTGTTAGCTGTATTAATGTTAACAATATTGAGCTGTTAGCTGTGTTAATGTTAATCATATTGAGCTGTTAGCTGTGTTAATGTGAATCATATTGAGCTGTTAGCTGTGTTAATGTAAATCATATTGAGCCGTTAGCTGTGTTAATGTTAACCATATTGAGCTGGTAACTGTTAGCTGTGTTAATGTTAATCATATTGAGCTGGTAGCTGTTAGCTGTGTTAATGTTAACCATATTGAGCTGTTAGCTGTGTTAATGTTAATCATATTGAGCTGTTAGCTGTGTTAATGTTAATCATATTGAGCTGTTAGCTGTGTTAATGTAAATCATATTGAGCCATTAGGTGTGTTAATGTTAACCATATTGAGCTGTTAGCTGTGTTAATGTTAACCACATTGAGCTGTTAGCTGTTAGCTGTGTTAATGTTAACCATATTGAGCTGTTAGCTGTTAGCTGTGTTAATGTTAACCATATTGAGCTGTTAGCTGTGTTAATGTTAACCACATTGAGCTGTTAGCTGTTAGCTGTGTTAATGTTAACCATATTGAGCTGTTAGCTGTGTTAATGTTAACCATATTGAGCTGTTAGCTGTGTTAATGTTAACCATATTGAGCTGTTAGCTGTGTTAATGTTAACCATATTGAGCTGTTAGCTGTGTTAATGTTAACCATATTGAGCTGTTAGCTGTGTTAATGTTAACCATATTGAGCTGTTAGCTGTGTTAATGTTAATCATATTGAGCTGTTAGCTGTGTTAATGTTAATCATATTGAGCTGTTAGCTGTGTTAATGTTAATCATATTGAGCTGTTAGCTGTGTTAATGTTAACCATATTGAGCTGTTAGCTGTGTTAATGTTAACCATATTGAGCTGTTAGCTGTGTTAATGTTAATCATATTGAGCTGCTAGCTGTGTTAATGTTAACCACATTGAGCTGCTAGCTGTGTTAATGTTAACCATATTGAGCTGTTAGCTGTGTTAATGTTAACCACATTGAGCTGCTAGCTGTTAGCTGTGTTAATGTTAACCATATTGAGCTGTTAGCTGTGTTAATGTTAACCATATTGAGCTGCTAGCTGTGTTAATGTTAACCACATTGAGCTGTTAGCTGTGTTAATGTTAACCACATTGAGCTGTTAGCTGTTAGCTGTGTTAATGTTAACCATATTGAGCTGTTGGCTGTTAGCTGTGTTAATGTTAACCACATTGAGCTGTTAGCTGTTAGCTGTGTTAATGTTAACCATATTGAGCTGTTAGCTGTGTTAATGTTAACCACATTGAGCTGTTAGCTGTTAGCTGTGTTAATGTTAACCATATTGAGCTGTTAGCTGTGTTAATGTTAACCATATTGAGCTGTTAGCTGTGTTAATGTTAACCATATTGAGCTGTTAGCTGTGTTAATGTTAACCATATTGAGCTGTTAGCTGTGTTAATGTTAACCATATTGAGCTGTTAGCTGTGTTAATGTTAACCATATTGAGCTGTTAGCTGTGTTAATGTTAATCATATTGAGCTGTTAGCTGTGTTAATGTTAATCATATTGAGCTGTTAGCTGTGTTAATGTTAATCATATTGAGCTGTTAGCTGTGTTAATGTTAACCATATTGAGCTGTTAGCTGTGTTAATGTTAACCATATTGAGCTGTTAGCTGTGTTAATGTTAATCATATTGAGCTGCTAGCTGTGTTAATGTTAACCACATTGAGCTGCTAGCTGTGTTAATGTTAACCATATTTAGCTGTTAGCTGTGTTAATGTTAACCACATTGAGCTATTAGCTGTTAGCTGTGTTAATGTAACTCATATTGAGCTGCTAGCTGTGTTAATGTTAACCACATTGAGCTGTTAGCTGTGTTAATGTTAACCACATTGAGCTGCTAGCTGTTAGCTGTGTTAATGTTAACCACATTGAGCTGCTAGCTGTTAGCTGTGTTAATGTTAACCACATTGAGCTGTTAGCTGTTAGCTGTGTTAATGTAAATCATATTGAGCTGCTAGCTGTGTTAATGTTAACCACATTGAGCTGCTAGCTGTGTTAATGTTAACCACATTGAGCTGCTAGCTGTTAGCTGTGTTAATGTTAACCACATTGAGCTGCTAGCTGTGTTAATGTTAACCACATTGAGCTGCTAGCTGTTAGCTGTGTTAATGTTAACCACATTGAGCTGCTAGCTGTTAGCTGTGTTAATGTTAACCACATTGAGCTGCTAGCTGTTAGCTGTGTTAATGTTAACCACATTGAGCTGTTAGCTGTGTTAATGTTAACCACATTGAGCTGCTAGCTGTTAGCTGTGTTAATGTTAACCACATTGAGCTGCTAGCTGTTAGCTGTGTTAATGTTAACCACATTGAGCTGCTAGCTGTTAGCTGTGTTAATGTTAACCACATTGAGCTGCTAGCTGTTAGCTGTGTTAATGTTAACCACATTGAGCTGCTAGCTGTGTTAATGTTAACCATATTGAGCTGCTAGCTGTGTTAATGTTAACCACATTGAGCTGCTAGCTGTGTTAATGTTAACCATATTGAGCTGCTAGCTGTTAGCTGTGTTAATGTTAACCACATTGAGCTGCTAGCTGTGTTAATGTTAACCATATTGAGCTGCTAGCTGTGTTAATGTTAACCACATTGAGCTGTTAGCTGTGTTAATGTTAACCACATTGAGCTGCTAGCTGTGTTAATGTTAACCATATTGAGCTGCTAGCTGTGTTAATGTTAACCACATTGAGCTGCTAGCTGTGTTAATGTTAACCATATTGAGCTGCTAGCTGTGTTAATGTAAATCATATTGAGCTGTTAGCTGTGTTAATGTTAACCACATTGAGCTGTTAGCTGTTAGCTGTGTTAATGTTAACCATATTTAGCTGTTAGCTGTTAGCTGTGTTAATGTTAACCACATTGAGCTGCTAGCTGTGTTAATGTTAACCACATTGAGCTGCTAGCTGTGTTAATGTTAACCACATTGAGCTGTTAGCTGTTAGCTGTGTTAATGTTAACCACATTGAGCTGTTAGCTGTTAGCTGTGTTAATGTTAACCACATTGAGCTGTTAGCTGTTAGCTGTGTTAATGTTAACCACATTGAGCTGTTAGCTGTTAGCTGTGTTAATGTTAACCACATTGAGCTGCTAGCTGTGTTAATGTTAACCATATTGAGCTGTTAGCTGTGTTAATGTTAACCACATTGAGCTGTTAGCTGTGTTAATGTTAACCACATTGAGCTGTTAGCTGTGTTAATGTTAACCACATTGAGCTGCTAGCTGTGTTAATGTTAACCATATTGAGCTGCTAGCTGTTAGCTGTGTTAATGTTAACCACATTGAGCTGCTAGCTGTTAGCTGTGTTAATGTTAACCATATTGAGCTGCTAGCTGTTAGCTGTGTTAATGTTAACCACATTGAGCTGCTAGCTGTGTTAATGTTAACCACATTGAGCTGTTAGCTGTGTTAATGTTAACCACATTGAGCTGCTAGCTGTTAGCTGTGTTAATGTTAACCACATTGAGCTGCTAGCTGTTAGCTGTGTTAATGTTAACCACATTGAGCTGCTAGCTGTTAGCTGTGTTAATGTTAACCATATTGAGCTGCTAGCTGTTAGCTGTGTTAATGTTAACCACATTGAGCTGCTAGCTGTGTTAATGTTAACCACATTGAGCTGTTAGCTGTGTTAATGTTAACCACATTGAGCTGCTAGCTGTTAGCTGTGTTAATGTTAACCACATTGAGCTGCTAGCTGTTAGCTGTGTTAATGTTAACCACATTGAGCTGCTAGCTGTTAGCTGTGTTAATGTTAACCATATTGAGCTGCTAGCTGTGTTAATGTTAACCACATTGAGCTGCTAGCTGTTAGCTGTGTTAATGTTAACCATATTGAGCTGCTAGCTGTGTTAATGTTAACCACATTGAGCTGCTAGCTGTTAGCTGTGTTAATGTTAACCATATTGAGCTGCTAGCTGCTAGCTGTGTTAATGTTAACCACATTGAGCTGCTAGCTGTGTTAATGTTAACCACATTGAGCTGCTAGCTGCTAGCTGTGTTAATGTTAACCACATTGAGCTGCTAGCTGTTAGCTGTGTTAATGTTAACCACATTGAGCTGCTAGCTGCTAGCTGTGTTAATGTTAACCACATTGAGCTGGTAGCTGCTAGCTGTGTTAATGTAAATCAAAAGGCACAGACAACAGAGAAGATATGACACAACACAGAAGACCTGGTCCCAGATCAGCCCAGCCTGAAGGAACCTGACTGGGTTTGGTATTATCTTCCACTAGCCTGGTCCCAGATCAGCCCAGCCTGAAGGAACCTGACTGGGTTTGGTATTATCTTCCACTAGCCTGGTCCCAGATCAGCCCAGCCTGAAGGAACCTGACTGGGTTTGGTATTATCTTCCACTAGCCTGGTCCCAGATCAGCCCAGCCTGAAGGAACCTGACTGGGTTTGGTATTATCTTCCACTAGCCTGGTCCCAGATCAGCCCAGCCTGAAGGAACCTGACTGGGTTTGGTATTATCTTCCACTAGCCTGGTCCCAGATCAGCCCAGCCTGAAGGAACCTGACTGGGTTTGGTATTATCTTCCACTAGCCTGGTCCCAGATCAGCCCAGCCTGAAGGAACTTGACTGGGTTTGGTATTATCTTCCACTAGCCTGGTCCCAGATCAGCCCAGCCTGAAGGAACTTGACTGGGTTTGGTATTATCTTCCACTAGCCTGGTCCCAGATCAGCCCAGCCTGAAGGAACCTGACTGGGTTTGGTATTATCTTCCACTAGCCTGGTCCCAGATCAGCCCAGCCTGAAGGAACTTGACTGGGTTTGGTGTTATCTTCCACTAGCCTGGTCCCAGATCAGCCCAGCCTGAAGGAACCTGACTGGGTTTGGTATTATCTTCCACTAGCCTGGTCCCAGATCAGCCCAGCCTGAAGGAACTTGACTGGGTTTGGTATTATCTTCCACTAGCCTGGTCCCAGATCAGCCCAGCCTGAAGGAACTTGACTTTGTTTGGTATTATCTTCCACTAGCCTGGTCCCAGATCAGCCCAGCCTGAAGGAACCTGACTGGGTTTGGTATTAACTTCCACTAGCCTGGTCCCAGATCTGTTTGTCTCGCTCTTTTCCAACTTCAGTGCTCATTGTCAAGCCCAACAGTCTGGCCTCACAAAGCAATCCTCAAATATAAACCTTTATTCATTAATGATCTATGTGGCATGACAATGAGTGACAAGGAGTTGGCATGATACACAGAAAAACAGTCCCACAGGCTAGAATCCTGGCCCATACCAGTACGTAGTGATGGGCCGTACCAGTACATAGTGATGGTCCATTCCAGTACGTAGTGATGGTCCATACCAGTACGTAGTGATGGTCCGTACCAGTACATGGTGATGGTCCATACCAGTACATAGTGATGGTCCATACCAGTACATGGTGATGGTCCATACCAGTACATAGTGATGGTCCATACCAATACATAGTGATGGTCCCATACCGGTACATAGTGATGGTCCCATACCAGTACATAGTGATGGTCCATACCATTACATGGTGATGGTCCATACTAGTACATGGTGATGAGCCATACCAGTACGTAGTGATGGTCCATACCAGTACATGGTGATGGTCCATACCAGTACATGGTGATGGTCCATGCCAGTACATTTATTTCCTCATCAATCTACACACAATAGCCCATAATGACATCAGAATACCCCATAATGACATCAGAATACCCCATAATGACATCACAATACCCCATAATGACATCACAATACCCCATATTGACATCACAATAAACCATAATGACATCACAATACCCCATAATGACATCACAATACCCCATAATGACATCACAATACCCCATAATGACATCACAATACACCATAATGACATCACAATACCACATAATGACATCACAATACCACATAATGACATCACAATACCCCATAATGACAAAGAGAAAACAGGTTTTTAGAAATGTTAATAAATATTTTAAAACCAAAAAAACAGATACCTTATGTAAATGAATATTTATTTGTAATACATTTGCAAAAAATTCTAAAAACATGTTTTCTCTTTGTCATTATGGTGTATTGTGATGTCATTATGGTGTATTGTGATGTCATTATGGTGTATTGTGATGTCGTTATGGTGTATTGTGATGTCATTATGTGGTATTGTGATGTCGTTATGGTGTATTGTGTGTAGATTGAAATAAATGAATTTAATCCATTTTAGATTAAGGCTATAACGTAACAAAATGTAGGAAAAGTCAATACTTCCCGAAAGCGCTGTATCCAATGACCCATATAGTTTACTGAGTTGACATGAGGGATATGACAGCTTTTTGTTATCCTCAAGGACAAACAGAAAAAGGTCTGGAAGTTTCTCCGAAAGCTGTGACAGGAAGATAAAGACATGTATTGGACCAAATATAGACATTGTTTGTGTTCCACCAACCCTATGTGTTCTTCTGTCCCACAGAGTAGGGCTGCCACACAATGCCAATCCACATCCACACCACAGCCCTGTGCTCTGACACGTATTCTAACCCCTCCAGCCGAACCGACCAACAGCCCCGTGCTCTGACACGTATTCTAACCCCTCCAGCCAAACCGACCAACAGCCCCGTGCTCTGACACGTATTCTAACCCCTCCAGCCGAACCGACCAACAGCCCTGTGCTCTGACACGTATTCTAACCCCTCCAGCCAAACCGACCGACAGCCCCGTGCTCTGACACGTATTCTAACCCCTCCAGCCGAACCGACCAACAGCCCTGTGCTCTGACACGTATTCTAACCCCTCCAGCCGAACCGACCGACAGCCCCGTCACAGATCAGGGGAAAGTGACAGTTAGCGCTGAGGTGAAGGGAGGAGGAGGAGGAGGAGGGTGTTTGTGACTAAAGGGCAGATTTACACATCGCACTGATCATCTCCCATTGAAAGTGCAGCGCTGCGCTGATCATTGACTTGTGCTGTGATTGTGATTTGGCCTGGGGGGCACGGGATAGGAGACATGGGGTGGGGGTTTGGAGACGGGGGGGTAAGGAGGACAGGGGTGTTTGGGGTATGGGCCGGGGTGCATCGTATGTGGTCTGCCCCTTCCCAGCATGTCGCATGCCGGTCAGTGACCTCCTTAGGCACCAGATGGTCCCAAAGACAGAGTACAGTGCTTGGGTGTGTGTGTGGGTGCGTGCGTGCGTGTGCGTGCGAGCGTGGGTGTGATGAAGTCTCACATGTCTGAGAGGAATACAAAAGGCTGTGCAAGAGTGATCAGTCGTGAGTCCACTGTAGAGATATCAGAATGATCAGTCATGAGTTCACTGTAGAGATATCAGAACGATCAGTTGTGAGTCCACTGTAGAGATATCAGAACGATCAGTCATGAGTCCACTGTAGAGATATCAGAACGATCAGTCATGAGTCCACTATAGAGATATCAGAACGATCAGTTGTGAGTCCACTGTAGAGATATCAGTCGTGAGTCCACTGTAGAGATATCAGAACGATCAGTCATGAGAACAGAACGTAATCAGAATGTAACCAGCTAGCAGCTAGCTAGTGCTACCACCCTGGAGACAAGGCCTGCCGCTAACACCCAACGCTTACAATGTAACCAGCTAGCAGCTAGCTAGAGCTACCAGCCTGGAGACAAGGCCTGCCGTTAACACCCAACGCTTACAATGTAACCAGCTAGCTAGAGCTACCGCCCTGGAGACAAGGCCTGCCGCTAACACCCAACGCTTACAATGTAACCAGCTAGCTAGAGCTACCACCCTGGAGACAAGGCCTTCCGCTAACACCCAACACTTACAATGTAACCAGCTAGCAGCTAGCTAGAGCTACCGCCCTGGAGACAAGGCCTGACGCTAACACCCAACGCGTACAATGTAACCAGCTAGCAGCTAGCTAGAGCTACCACCCTGGAGACAAGGCCTGCCGCTAACACCCAACGCTTACAATGTAAGCAGCTAGCTAGTGCTACCACCCTGGAGACAAGGCCTGCCGCTAACACCCAACGCTTACAATGTAACCAGCTAGCTAGAGCTACCGCCCTGGAGACAAGGTCTGCCGCTAACACCCAACACTTACAATGTAACCAGCTAGCAGCTAGCTAGAGCTACCACCCTGGAAACAAGGCCTGACGCTAACACCCAACGCTTACAATGTAACCAGCTAGCTAGAGCTACCGCCCTGGAGACAAGGCCTGCCGCTAACACCCAACGCTTACAATGTAACCAGCTAATAGCTAGCTAGAGCTACCACCCTGGAAACAAGGCCTTCCGCTAACACCCAACGCTTACAATGTAACCAGCTAGCAGCTAGCTAGTGCTACCACCCTGGAGACAAGGCCTGCTGCTAACACTACCTTTCTAGCACAGTCCTAATCTACCTTCCTAACACCGTCCTAATCTACCTTCCTAACACAGTCCTAATCTACCTTCCTAACACAGTCCTAATCTACCTTCCTAACACAGTCCTAATCTACCTTCCTAACACAGTCCTAATCTACCTTCCTAATCTACTTTCCTAATCTACCTTCCTAACACAGTCCTAATCTACCTTCCTAATCTACTTTCCTAATCTACCTTCCTAACACAGTCCTAATCTACCTTCCTAATCTACCTTCCTAACACAGTCCTAATCTACCTTCTTAACACAGTCCTAATCTACCTTCCTAACACAGTCCTAATCTACCTTCCTAACACAGTCCTAATCTACCTTCCTAACACAGTCCTAATCTACCTTCCTAACACAGTCCTAATCTACCTTCCTAACACAGTCCTAATCTACCTTCCTAACACAGTCCTAATCTACCTTCCTAACACAGTCCTAATCTACCTTCCTAACACAGTCCTAATCTACCTTCCTAACACAGTCCTAATCTACCTTCCTAACACAGTCCTAATCTACCTTCCTAATCTACTTTCCTAATCTACCTTCCTAACACAGTCCTAATCTACCTTCCTAATCTACTTTCCTAATCTACCTTCCTAACACAGTCCTAATCTACCTTCCTAATCTACCTTCCTAACACAGTCCTAATCTACCTTCTTAACACAGTCCTAATCTACCTTCCTAACACAGTCCTAATCTACCTTCCTAACACAGTCCTAATCTACCTTCCTAACACAGTCCTAATCTACCTTCCTAACACAGTCCTAATCTACCTTCCTAACACAGTCCTAATCTACCTTCCTAACACAGTCCTAATATACCTTCCTAACACAGTCCTAATCTACCTTCCTAACACAGTCCTAATCTACCTTCCTAATCTACCTTCCTAACACAGTCCTAATCTACCTTCCTAACACAGTCCTAATCTACCTTCCTAACACAGTCCTAATCTACCTTCCTAAAACAGTCCTAATCTACCTTCCTAACACAGTCCTAATCTACCTTCCTAACTCAGTCATAATCTACCTTCCTAACACAGTCCTAATCTACCTTCCTAACCCAGTCATAATCTACCTTCCTAACACAGTCCTAATCTACCTTCCTAACACAGTCCTAATCTACCTTCCTAACCCAGTCATAATCTACCTTCCTAACACAGTCCTAATCTACCCTCCTAACACAGTCCTAATCTACCTTCCTAATCTACCTTCCTAACACAGTCCTAATCTACCTTCCTAACACAGTCCTAATCTACCTTCCTAACACAGTCCTAATCTACCTTCCTAACACAGTCCTAATCTACCTTCCTAACACAGTCCTAATCTACCTTCCTAACACAGTCCTAATCTACCTTCCTAACACAGTCCTAATCTACCTTCCTAACACAGTCCTAATCTACCTTCCTAACACAGTCCTAATAGCCAGATGGGGATGTATTACTGCCCCAGTAGCTAGATGGGGATGTATTACTGCCCCAGTAGCTAGATGGGATGTATTACTGCCCCAGTAGCCAGATGGGGATGTATTACTGCCCCAGTAGCTAGATGGGGATGTATTACTGCCCCAGTAGCTAGATGGGATGTATTACTGCCCCAGTAGCTAGATGGGGATGTATTACTGCCCCAGTAGCTAGATGGGGATGTATTACTGCCCCAGTAGCCAGTGGGGATGTATTACTGCCCCAGTAGCCAGATGGGGATGTATTACTGCCCCAGTAGCCAGATGGGGATGTATTACTGCCCCAGTAGCCAGATGGGATGTATTACTACCCCAGTAGCTAGATGGGGATGTATTACTGCCCCAGTAGCTAGATGGGGATGTATTACTGCCCCAGTAGCCAGATGGGGATGTATTACTGCCCCAGTAACTAGATGGGGATGTATTACTGCCCCAGTAACTAGATGGGGATGTATTACTGCCCCAGTAGCTAGATGGGGATGTATTACTGCCCCAGTAGCTAGATGGGATGTATTACTGCCCCAGTAACTAGATGGGGATGTATTACTGCCCCAGTAGCTAGATGGGATGTATTACTGCCCCAGTAGCTAGATGGGGATGTATTACTGCCCCAGTAGCTAGATGGGGATGTATTACTGCCCCAGTAACTAGATGGGATGTATTACTGCCCCAGTAACTAGATGGGATGTATTACTGCCCCAGTAACTAGATGGGATGTATTACTGCCCCAGTAACTAGATGGGGATGTATTACTGCCCCAGTAACTAGATGGGGATGTATTACTGCCCCAGTAGCTAGATGGGGATGTATTACTGCCCCAGTAACTAGATGGGGATGTATTACTGCCCCAGTAGCTAGATGGGGGATGTATTACTGCCCCAGTAGCTAGATGGGGGATGTATTACTGCCCCAGTAGCTAGATGGGGATGTATTACTGCCCCAGTAACTAGATGGGGATGTATTACTGTCCCAGTAACTAGATGGGGATGTATTACTGCCCCAGTAGCTAGATGGGATGTATTACTGCCCCAGTAGGCAGATGGGATGTATTACTGCCCCAGTAGCTAGATGGGGATGTATTACTGCCCCAGTAACTAGATGGGGATGTATTACTGCCCCAGTAGCTAGATGGGGATGTATTACTGCCCCAGTAACTAGATGGGGATGTATTACTGCCCCAGTAGCTAGATGGGGATGTATTACTGCCCCAGTAGCTAGATGGGGATGTATTACTGTCCCAGTAGCCAGATGGGGATGTATTACTGCCCCAGTAACTAGATGGGGATGTATTACTGCCCCAGTAGCTAGATGGGGATGTATTACTGTCCCAGTAGCCAGATGGGGATGTATTACTGCCCCAGTAGCCAGATGGGGATGTATTACTGTCCCAGTAGCCAGATGGGGATGTATTACTGCCCCAGTAGCTAGATGGGGATGTATTACTGTCCCAGTAGCCAGATGGGGATGTATTACTGCCCCAGTAACTAGATGGGATGTATTACTGTCCCAGTAGCCAGATGGGGATGTATTACTGCCCCAGTAGCTAGATGGGGATGTATTACTGCCCCAGTAGCTAGATGGGGATGTATTACTGCCCCAGTAGCTAGATGGGATGTATTACTGCCCCAGTAGCTAGATGGGGATGTATTACTGCCCCAGTAGCCAGATGGGGATGTATTACTGCCCCAGTAGCTAGATGGGGATGTATTACTGCCCCAGTAACTAGATGGGGATGTATTACTGCCCCAGTAGCTAGATGGGATGTATTACTACCCCAGTAGCTAGATGGGGATGTATTACTGCCCCAGTAGCCAGATGGGGATGTATTACTGCCCCAGTAGCCAGATGGGGATGTATTACTGCCCCAGTAGCTAGATGGGGATGTATTACTGCCCCAGTAACTAGATGGGGATGTATTACTGCCCCAGTAGCTAGATGGGATGTATTACTACCCCAGTAGGCAGATGGGATGTATTACTGCCCCAGTAGCTAGATGGGGGATGTATTACTGCCCCAGTAACTAGATGGGGATGTATTACTGCCCCAGTAGCTAGATGGGGATGTATTACTGCCCCAGTAACTAGATGGGGATGTATTACTGCCCCAGTAGCTAGATGGGGATGTATTACTGCCCCAGTAGCTAGATGGGGATGTATTACTGTCCCAGTAGCCAGATGGGGATGTATTACTGCCCCAGTAACTAGATGGGGATGTATTACTGCCCCAGTAGCTAGATGGGGATGTATTACTGTCCCAGTAGCCAGATGGGGATGTATTACTGCCCCAGTAGCCAGATGGGGATGTATTACTGTCCCAGTAGCCAGATGGGGATGTATTACTGCCCCAGTAGCTAGATGGGGATGTATTACTGTCCCAGTAGCCAGATGGGGATGTATTACTGCCCCAGTAACTAGATGGGATGTATTACTGTCCCAGTAGCCAGATGGGGATGTATTACTGCCCCAGTAGCTAGATGGGGATGTATTACTGCCCCAGTAGCTAGATGGGGATGTATTACTGCCCCAGTAGCTAGATGGGATGTATTACTGCCCCAGTAGCTAGATGGGGATGTATTACTGCCCCAGTAGCCAGATGGGGATGTATTACTGCCCCAGTAGCTAGATGGGGATGTATTACTGCCCCAGTAACTAGATGGGGATGTATTACTGCCCCAGTAGCTAGATGGGATGTATTACTACCCCAGTAGCTAGATGGGGATGTATTACTGCCCCAGTAACTAGATGGGGATGTATTACTGTCCCAGTAACTAGATGGGGATGTATTACTGCCCCAGTAACTAGATGGGGATGTATTACTGCCCCAGTAACTAGATGGGGATGTATTACTGCCCCAGTAGCTAGATGGGGATGTATTACTGCCCCAGTAGCTAGATGGGGATGTATTACTGCCCCAGTAGCTAGATGGGGATGTATTACTGCCCCAGTAACTAGATGGGATGTATTACTGCCCCAGTAACTAGATGGGATGTATTACTGCCCCAGTAACTAGATGGGATGTATTACTGCCCCAGTAACTAGATGGGATGTATTACTGCCCCAGTAACTAGATGGGGATGTATTACTGCCCCAGTAACTAGATGGGGATGTATTACTGCCCCAGTAGCTAGATGGGGATGTATTACTGCCCCAGTAACTAGATGGGGATGTATTACTGCCCCAGTAGCTAGATGGGGGATGTATTACTGCCCCAGTAGCTAGATGGGGGATGTATTACTGCCCCAGTAGCTAGATGGGGATGTATTACTGCCCCAGTAACTAGATGGGGATGTATTACTGTCCCAGTAACTAGATGGGGATGTATTACTGCCCCAGTAGCTAGATGGGATGTATTACTGCCCCAGTAACTAGATGGGGATGTATTACTGCCCCAGTAACTAGATGGGGATGTATTACTGCCCCAGTAGCTAGATGGGGATGTATTACTGCCCCAGTAACTAGATGGGGGATGTATTACTGCCCCAGTAGCTAGATGGGGGATGTATTACTGCCCCAGTAGCTAGATGGGGGATGTATTACTGCCCCAGTAGCTAGATGGGGATGTATTACTGCCCCAGTAACTAGATGGGGATGTATTACTGTCCCAGTAACTAGATGGGGATGTATTACTGCCCCAGTAGCTAGATGGGATGTATTACTGCCCCAGTAGGCAGATGGGATGTATTACTGCCCCAGTAGCTAGATGGGGGATGTATTACTGCCCCAGTAACTAGATGGGGATGTATTACTGTCCCAGTAGCTAGATGGGGATGTATTACTGCCCCAGTAGCTAGATGGGGATGTATTACTGTCCCAGTAGCCAGATGGGGATGTATTACTGCCCCAGTAACTAGATGGGGATGTATTACTGCCCCAGTAGCTAGATGGGGATGTATTACTGTCCCAGTAGCCAGATGGGGATGTATTACTGCCCCAGTAGCCAGATGGGGATGTATTACTGTCCCAGTAGCCAGATGGGGATGTATTACTGCCCCAGTAGCTAGATGGGGATGTATTACTGTCCCAGTAGCCAGATGGGGATGTATTACTGCCCCAGTAACTAGATGGGATGTATTACTGTCCCAGTAGCCAGATGGGGATGTATTACTGCCCCAGTAGCTAGATGGGGATGTATTACTGCCCCAGTAGCTAGATGGGGATGTATTACTGCCCCAGTAGCTAGATGGGATGTATTACTGCCCCAGTAGCTAGATGGGGATGTATTACTGCCCCAGTAGCCAGATGGGGATGTATTACTGCCCCAGTAGCTAGATGGGGATGTATTACTGTCCCAGTAACTAGATGGGGATGTATTACTGCCCCAGTAGCTAGATGGGGATGTATTACTGCCCCAGTAACTAGATGGGGATGTATTACTGCCCCAGTAGCTAGATGGGGATGTATTACTGCCCCAGTAACTAGATGGGGATGTATTAATGCCCCAGTAGCTAGATGGGGATGTATTACTGCCCCAGTAACTAGATGGGATGTATTGTTGTGTATTTGACCTGACAGAAGGAGTATTGATCGGTTCCTCTGTGGTTTGGTCACGGTGCAGTGTGGTGTAACAGGCTTTGAGCGGCACAGATTATTGATCAGGTTATTGATCGGGAGGATATTGATATCCTGCAGCGTCTCAGAGAAACTCAGCCTACACCGAGACCCCACGGACCGACACACACTTCCTGCTTCTTAACCAATCAAAGGAGTAAATTAGCATGTCAAAGCCCCTAGCAGCCTCTCTGTCAACAGTCCTGCAGAGACCCAGTCATAGGATCAACTACAGAGCTCCTATAAATCAGTTATATTCTATAGGATCAACCACAGAGCTCCTATAAATCAGTTATATTCTATAGGATCAACTACAGAGCTCCTATAAATCAGTTATGTTCTATAGGATCAACCACAGAGCTCCTATAAATCAGTTATATTCTATAGGAGCTCTGTGGTTGATCCTATAAGTCAGTTATATTCTATAGGATCAACCACAGAGCTCCTATAAATCAGTTATATTGTATAGGATCAACTACAGAGCTCCTATAAGTCAGTTATATTCTATAGGATCAACCACAGAGCTCCTATAAATCAGTTATATTGTATAGGATCAACTCTTCTCTCAGCACCTTTCAATGTCAATACATGCTCCTCTTTGTTCCGAACACACAGCCCAGAATGGGAGGGACGTGTTGTCTGTTGGACATAGACCCGTTTATGGAGAGACAAGGTATGAGACATGCAGCTTTCCCAGGTCCCCCAGGAGCTAGCCTGCCTCTGGACTTTGATTGGTCATGTCTCTCCCCACAGTCATTTGTCAACCTCATAGTGTATATCCAGTGTGTACAATAAGACACAATAGTAGAGGCCACAGGCACCAGCTCTACTCATCTATCAAACTAAGCCTGCTCTGTCTGACAGGATGTGTGTGTGTACATGTGAGAGAGTGTGTGTGTGTGTACATGTGAGAGTGTGTGTGTGTGTGTGTGTGTACATGTGAGAGTGTGTGTGTGTACATGTGAGAGTGTGTGTGTGTGTGTGTGTACATGTGAGAGTGTGTGTTGTGGGAAGGGGTGTTCGCTGTTCGCACAGTCCAGGTAGCAGTACAGTGCCAAGTTTGACCTCCCTCCCTCTCTCCCTCTCTCTATCCCTCCCTCCCTCCCTCTCTCCCTCTCTCTATCCCTCCCTCTCTCCCTCCCTCTCTCCCTCCCTCTCTCTATCCCTCTCTCCCTCTCTCTATCCCTCCCTCCCTCTCTCCCTCCCTCTCTCCCTCTCTCTATCCCTCCCTCTCTCCCTCCCTCTCTCCCTCTCTCTATCCCTCCCTCCCTCCCTCTCTCTATCCCTCCCTCCCTCCCTCTCTCCCTCTCTCCCTCCCTCTCTCCCTCCCTCTCTCCCTCTCTCCCTCCCTCTCTCCCTCTCTCTATCCCTCCCTCCCTCCCTCCCTCCCTCCCTCCCTCCCCTCCCTCCCTCCCTCCCTCCCTCCCTCCCTCTCTCTATCCCTCCCTCTCTACCTCTCTCTATCCCTCCCTCCCTCCCTCCCTCTCTCTATCCCTCCCTCTCTCTCTCCCTCCCTCTCTCCCTCTCTCTATCCCTCCCTCTCTCCCTCCCTCTCTCTATCCCTCCCTCCCTCCATCCCTCCCTCTCTCTAATCCCTCCCTCCCTCCCTCCCTCTCTCCCTCTCTCCCTCCCTCTCTCCCTCCCTCTCTCCCTATCCCTCCCTCCCCTCCCTCTCTCTATCCCTCCCTCTCTACCTCTCTCTATCCCTCCTCCTCCCTCTCTCCCTCTCTCTATCCCTCCCTCTCTCCTCCCTCTCTCCCTCCTCTCTCTATCCCTCTCTCCCTCTCTCTATCCCTCCCTCCCTCTCTCCCTCCCTCTCTCCCTCTCTCTATCCCTCCCTCTCTCCCTCCCTCTCTCCCTCTCTCTATCCCTCCCTCCCTCCCTCTCTCTATCCCTCCCTCCCTCTCTCCCTCCCTCTCTCCCTCTCTCTATCCCTCCCTCTCTCCCTCCCCTCTCTCCCTCTCTCTATCCCTCCCTCCCTCCCTCTCTCTATCCCTCCCTCCCTCCCTCCCTCCCTCCCTCCCTCCCTCTCTCTATCCCTCCCTCTCTACCTCTCTCTATCCCTCCCTCCCTCCCTCCCTCTCTCTATCCCTCCCTCCTCTCTCTCTCCCTCCCTCTCTCCCTCTCTCTATCCCTCCCTCTCTCCCCTCCCTCTCTCTATCCCTCCCTCCCTCCATCCCTCCCTCTCTCTATCCCTCCCTCCCTCCCTCCCTCTCTCTCCCTCTCTCCTCCCTCTCTCCCTCCCTCTCTCCCTATCCCTCCCTCCCTCCCTCTCTCTATCCCTCCCTCTCTACCTCTCTCTATCCCTCCCTCCCTCCCTCTCTCTCCCTCTCTCTATCCCTCCCTCTCTCCCTCCCTCTCTCCTCCTCCCTCTCTCTATCCCTCTCTCCCTCTCTCTATCCCTCCCTCCCTCTCTCCCTCCCTCTCTCCCTCTCTCTATCCCTCCCTCTCTCCCTCCCTCCTCTCTCCCTCTCTCTATCCCTCCCTCCCTCCCTCTCTCTATCCCTTCCCTCCCTCTCTCCCTCCCTCTCTCCCTCTCTCTATCCCTCCCTCTCTCCCTCCCTCTCTCCCTCTCTCTATCCCTCCCTCCCTCCCTCTCTCTATCCCTCCCTCCCTCTCTCCCTCTCTCTCCCTCTCTCCTCCCTCTCTCCCTCCCTCTCTCCCTCCTCTCCCTCTCTCTATCCCCTCCTCCTCCCTCCTCCCTCCCTCCCTCCCTCCCTCCCTCCTCCCTCCCCTCCCTCCCTCCTCTCTCTATCCCTCCCTCCCTCTCTACCTCTCTCTATCCCTCCCTCCCTCTCTACCTCTCTCTATCCCTCCCTCCCTCCCTCTCTCTATCTCTCCCTCCCTCCCTCTCCCTCCTCTCTCCATGCCTCCCTCCATGCCTCCCTCCCTCCCTCCCTCCATGCCTCCATGCCTCTCTCTCTCCCCTCCCCTGCCTCTCTCCCTCCCTCTCTCCCTCTCTCTAATCCCTCCCTCCTCTCCCGCCCTCTCTCCTCTCTCTATCCCTCCCTCCTCTCTATCCCTCCTCTCTCTATCCCTCCCTCCCTCCCCTCTCTCCCTCCCTCTCTCCCTCTCTCCCTCCCTCTCTCCCTCCTCTCCCCTCCCTCTCTTCCCTCCTCTCCCTCTCTCCCTCCCTCCTCCCTCCTCTCCCTCCCTCCCTCCCCTCCCTCCCTCCCTCCCTCCCTCCCTCCCTCCCTCCCTCCCTCCCTCCCTCCCTCCCTCCCTCTCTCTATCCCTCCCTCCCTCTCTACCTCTCTCTATCCCTCCCTCCCTCTATCTCTCCCCCTCCCTCCCTCTCCCTCCCTCTCTCCATGCCTCCCTCCATGCCTCCCTCCATCCCTCCTCCCTCCCTCCCTCCATGCCTCCATGCCTCTCTCTCTCCCTCCCTGCCTCTCTCCCTCCCCTCCATGCCTCCCTCCCTCCATGCCTCCCCTCCCTCCCTCCATGCCTCCCTCCATGCCTCCCTCCCTCCCTCCCTCTCTCCCTCCCTCCATGCCTCCCTCCCTCCCTCCCTGCCTCTCTCTCTCCCTCCATGCCTCTCTCCCTCCCTCCATGCCTCCCTCCATGCCTCCCTCCCTCCCTCCCTCCATGCCTCCCTCCCTCCCTCCCTCCATGCCTCCATGCCTCTCTCTCTCCCTCCATGCCTCCCTCCCTCCATGCCTCCCTCCCTCCCTCCATGCCTCCCTCCCTCTCTCCCTCCCTGCCTCTCTCTCTCCCTCCCTGCCTCTCTCTCTCCCTCCCTGCCTCTCTCTCTCCCTCCATGCCTCTCTCCCTCCCTCCATGCCTCCCTCCATGCCTCCCTCCATGCCTCCCTCCCTCCCACCCACCCTCCCTCCCTCCCTCCCTCCCTCCCTCCCTCCCTCCCTCCCTCCCTCCCTCCCTCCCACCCTCCCTCCCTCCCTCCCTCCCTCCCTCCCTCCCTCCCTCCCTCCCTCCCTCTCTCCCTCTCTCCCTCCCTCCCTCCCTGCCTCTCTCCCTCCATGCCTCTCTCCCTCCATGCCTTCCTCCCTCTCTTTTTCCTTGCTTTCGCTGAAGTGGCTTTGTAGTGGCAGCGACAGAGTCCTCCCCTCCCCCCTCCCTCTTACCCCCCTCCTCCCCCTCTCTGCCTGTCCTGCAGTTGCTGGGACAAGCCCATCTGGTATTTAGCCTACCATTTGCCTGTGAATAGGGGGCAGGGGAGGGGGAGGAGGTTTGGGGACGGGACAGGGGAGGTAGGGCAGAGTCTGCCTGGGCAACAGGGGCTCAGTGTGTCTCTCAGGATCTCAGTGAGAGGTTGGCGTCAGGACAGGCTGCTAGCGTCAGTGAGAGGTTGGTGGTTAGTTAGCCTCCCGGCACGGCCATCGGGACTGTTAGAATGACTGCCGCAGCTGCCTGCTCCACACAGGAACCCACCGACACGGGACAGACTGAGGTAGGAACACCGGAGACTATACACACTACAACACATACACACAGGACAGACTGAGGTAGGACACCGGAGACTATACACACTACAACACACACACACAGGACAGACTGAGGTAGGACACCGGAGACTATACACACTACAACACACACACACAGGACAGACTGAGGTAGGGACACCGGAGACTATACACACTACAACACACACACACACAGGAACCCACCGACACAGGACAGACTGAGGTAGGACACCGGAGACTATACACACTACAACACACACACACAGGACAGACTGAGGTAGGACACCGGAGACTATACACACTACAACACACACACAGGAACCCACCGACACGGGACAGACTGAGGTAGGACACCGGAGACTACCCAACACACAGAACAGACTGAGGTAGGACAGACTGAGGTAGGACAGACTGAGGTAGGACACCGGAGACTACCCAACACACATGGGAAAGAGATGGGAGCGAGAAGAGGTGTTCAGGACACAGTAATGTATGGCGACAGAGCCAACCCCTCTCTGTACCCCGCTACCCTAAACCTAGAGAACCAGAATGAGTGGGCCGGGTGACTAGTTTGACTGTGTTGTGGTTTTTAGCATGCTGCCTGGAAAGGTTTGGATTCCAAGTTGACTTGTTGTGGGGTGTGTGTCTGTGAGCTCTTCTAATGTAGAGAACGGTTCTTTTAACTCACTACTTGTCTCTACTTGTTGGCTCTGCCGGGGGGGGTGTGAGAGTGTAACCTCTTCTTATGGAGAGAACGGTTGTTTTAACTCACTACTTGTTGGCTCTGCCGGGGGGGGGGGGGGGGGGGGGTGTTGGCTCTGCCGGGGGGGGTGTTGGCTCTGCCGGGGGGGTGTATTGGCTCTGACGGGGGGTGTGTTGGCTCTGCCGGGGGGTGTTGGCTCTGCCGGGGGGTGTGTTGGCTCTGCCGGGGGGGGTGTTGGCTCTGCCGGGGGTTGTGTTGGCTCTGCCGGGGGTTGTGTTGGCTCTGCCGGGGGGTGTGTTGGCTCTGCCGGGGGGTGTGTTGGCTCTGCCGGGGGGGGTGTTGGCTCTGCCGGGGGGTGTGTTGGCTCTGCCGGGGGGTGTGTTGGCTCTGCCGGGGTGTGTGTCTGTACCCTCTTCTAATGGAGAGAACGGTTGTTTTAACTCACTACTTGTCTCTACTTGTTGGCTCTGCGTGTGTCTTTGTGGGGTGTTTTCTGTGGAGCTGAACAGCTATTCCGTTTTATTAGTTGCATGTTACACTAGGTAAACACCGTCCAATGAAAGGCTTCCTTTCAGGTTCCTTCTGGACAATACAACAACAATAATAATGAATAATAGGAACATGAAGTAAATGGCTCAGTAGCCCTAATCGTCTCCAGGAACCTCTGGGTGGTTTTGGCTTGAATGGAGCTCTGGTGGTCTCATCAGGACAGACCACTAACTAACTGACTCCTACTTCCATCCCCCTCTCCCTCCCCCCTCTTCCCCTCTCCTCTCCTCTCCCTTACCCCCCTCTCTTCCCCTCTCCTCTCCCTACCCCCCTCTCTTCCCCTCTCCTCTCCCCTCTCTCCCCCTCTCCTCTCCCTACCCCCCTCTTCCCCTCTCCTCTCCCCCCTCTTCCCCTCTCCTCTCCCTCCCCCCTCTCTTCCCCTCTCCTCTCCCTACCCCCCTCTCCTCTCCTCTCCTCTCCCCTCTCTTCCCCTCTCCTCTCCCTAACCCCCTCTCTTTCCCTCTCCTCTTCCTCCCCCTTCTTCCCCTCTCCTCTCCTCTCCCTACCCCCCTCTCTTCCCCTCTCCTCTCCCTACCCCCCTCTCCTCCCCTCTCCTCTCCCTCGCCCCTCTCCTCTCCCTTCTCTTCCCCTCTCCTCTCCCCCCCCCTCTCTCTCTACACAGCACTGTGTAACACTTGTGAATGTTAGTTCTCGGTGTGAATTGCAGGGTGAGGAGAAGGGGTGTTTGTTTGAGGGATCTAGTGTTAGCTATTGGGGGTGTGCTGCACATTTCCCCTTTTACTGAATAGCAGTCAAGCTGAGTCTACCAATGGATTAGCACTTAGTGGAAAAGCACTTGTATTAGCTATCCTAAGTACCTCTATCAGCTAGCCTCAGGCTAACATGTTGTAGGAGGGGACTACTGCTTTATATAGGATAGCATTACTACTATTAGCCTCAGGGCTAACAGGTTGTAGGAGGGGACTACTGCTTTATATAGGATAGCATTACTACTATTAGCCTCAGGCTAACATGTTGTAGGAGGGGACTACTGCTTTATATAGGATAGCATTACTACTATTAGCCTCAGGCTAACATGTTGTAGGAGGGGACTACTGCTTTATATAGGATAGCATTACTACTATTAGCCTCAGGGCTAACAGGTTGTAGGAGGGGACTACTGCTTTATATAGGATAGCATTACTACTATTAGCCTCAGGGCTAACATGTTGTAGGAGGGGACTACTGCTTTATATAGGATAGCATTACTACTATTAGCCTCAGGGCTAACATGTTGTAGGAGGGGACTACTGCTTTATATAGGATAGCACTACTACTATTAGCCTCAGGGCTAACAGGTTGTAGGAGGGGACTACTGCTTTATATAGGATAGCATTACTACTATTAGCCTCAGGGCTAACATGTTGTAGGAGGGGACTACTGCTTTATATAGGATAGCATTACTACTATTAGCCTCAGGGCTAACATGTTGTAGGAGGGGACTACTGCTTTATATAGGATAGCATTACTACTATTAGCCTCAGGGCTAACAGGTTGTAGGAGGGGACTACTGCTTTATATAGGATAGCATTACTACTATTAGCCTCAGGGCTAACAGGTTGTAGGAGGGGACTACTGCTTTATATAGGATAGCATTACTACTATTAGCCTCAGGGCTAACAGGTTGTAGGAGGGGACTACTGCTTTATATAGGATAGCATTACTACTATTAGCCTCAGGGCTAACAGGTTGTAGGAGGGGACTACTGCTTTAAAAATGGGGTTCTTTAACAACACATATGATGAAGTGTTGATTGCTGTCTTCAACACTCACACGCTGGGGGAACCTGGTGTGTGTGTGTGTGTGTGTGTGTGTGTGTGTGTGTGTGTGTGTGTGTGTGTGTGTGTGTGTGTGTGTGTGTGTGTGTGTGTGTGTGTGTGTGTGTGTGTGTGTGTGTGTGTGTGTGTGTGTGTGTGTGTGTGTGTGTGTGTGTGTGTGTGTGTGTGTGTGTGTGTGTGTGTGTGTGTGTGTGTCAGCAAAAAGCAATTAACACTGAGTGACTTGGAACTATGCAGCTTTCCCTCAGGGGAAACAGGATTGATTTGGTTGTTTTATTGTCCTCAGCAGAGATATCAGACTAGGTGTCCCACAGGACGGGGTTATTGTGTCCTCAGCAGAGATATCAGACTAGGTGTCCCACAGGACGGGGTTATTGTGTCCTCAGCAGAGATATCAGACTAGGTGTCCCACAGGACGGGGTTATTGTGTCCTCAGCAGAGATATCAGACTAGGTGTCCCACAGGATGGGGTTATTGTGTCCTCAGCAGAGATATCAGACTAGGTGTCCCACAGGACGGGGCTATTGTGTCCTCAGCAGAGATATCAGACTAGGTGTCCCACAGGACGGGGTTATTGTGTCCTCAGCAGAGATATCAGACTAGGTGTCCCACAGGACGGGGTTATTGTGTCCTCAGCAGAGATATCAGACTAGGTGTCCCACAGGACGGGGTTATTGTGTCCTCAGCAGAGATATCAGACTAGGTGTCCCACAGGACGGGGTTATTGTGTCCTCAGCAGAGATATCAGACTAGGTGTCCCACAGGGTCCTCAGCAGAGATATCAGACTAGGTGTCCCATAGGACGCGGTTATTGGACTGATATGAGAAAGGCAAAGAGACACAGAGAGAGCTCTGAATGGTCCTTCAACTGCTCTCAGATCAGTTGTTGTCATAGTTGGTGGTCAGAATGAGAGAGAGCTCTGAATGCTCCTTCAACTGCTCTCAGATCAGTTGTTGTCATGGTTGGTGGTCAGTGAAGGAGAGCTCTGAATGGGACACCTCTAACCATAACCCCTAACCTATACAGTAGACTGACAGGGACACCTCTAACCTATACAGTAGACTGACAGGGACACCTCTTCAACTGCTCTCAGATCAGTTGTTGTCATGGTTGGTGGTCAGTGAAGGAGAATGAGAGAGAGCTCTGAATGGTCCTTCCACTGCTCTCAGATCAGTTGTTGTCATGGTTGGTGGTCAGTGAAGGAGAATGAGAGAGAGCTCTGAATGGTCCTTCCACTGCTCTCAGATCAGTTGATATCATGGTTGGTGGTCAGTGAAGGAGAATGAGAGAGAGCTCTGAATGGTCCTTCCACTGCTCTCAGATCAGTTGTTATCATGGTTGGTGGTCAGTGAAGGAGAATGAGAGAGAGCTCTGAATGGTCCTTCCACTGCTCTCAGATCAGTTGTTATCATGGTTGGTGGTCAGAATGAGACAGAGCTCTGAATGGTCCTTCCACTGCTCTCAGATCAGTTGTTATCATGGTTGGTGGTCAGAATGAGACAGAGCTCTGAATGGTCCTTCCACTGCTCTCAGATCAGTTGATATCATGGTTGGTGGTCAGAATGAGACAGAGCTCCTTTTCTTCTTTGTGTTTTATGGCAGTGTACAAGCCAACCAATGGGTCCCTTATCTAGATGTCATGTGACTGTGTCCCCCTGTCAGTCTACTGTATAGGTTAGAGGTGTCCCTGTCAGTCTACTGTATAGGTTAGAGGTGTCCCTGTCAGTCTACTGTATAGGTTAGAGGTGTCCCTGTCAGTCTACTGTATAGGTTAGGGGTTATGGTTAGAGGTGTCCTCTGTCAGTCTACTGTATAGGTTAGGGGTTATGGTTAGAGGTGTCCCTGTCAGTCTACTGTATAGGTTAGAGGTGTCCCTGTCAGTCTACTGTATAGGTTAGGGGTTATGGTTAGAGGTGTCCCCTGTCAGTCTACTGTATAGGTTAGAGGTGTCCCTGTCAGTCTACTGTATAGGTTAGGGGTTATGGTTAGAGGTGTCCCCTGTCAGTCTACTGTATAGGTTAGAGGTGTCCCTGTCAGTCTACTGTATAGGTTAGGGGTTATGGTTAGAGGTGTCCCCTGTCAGTCTACTGTATAGGTTAGAGGTGTCCCTGTCAGTCTACTGTATAGGTTAGGGGTTATGGTTAGAGGTGTCCCTGTCAGTCTACTGTATAGGTTAGAGGTGTCCCTGTCAGTCTACTGTATAGGTTAGGGGTTATGGTTAGAGGTGTCCCCTGTCAGTCTACTGTATAGGTTAGAGGTGTCCCTGTCAGTCTACTGTATAGGTTAGGGGTTATGGTTAGAGGTGTCCCCTGTCAGTCTACTGTATAGGTTAGAGGTGTCCCTATCAGTCTACTGTATAGGTTAGGGGTTATGGTTAGAGGTGTCCCCTGTCAGTCTACTGTATAGGTTAGGGGTTATGGTTAGAGGTGTCCCTGTCAGTCTACTGTATAGGTTAGAGGTGTCCCTGTCAGTCTACTGTATAGGTTAGAGGTGTCCCTGTCAGTCTACTGTATAGGTTAGGGGTTATGGTTAGAGGTGTCCCTGTCAGTCTACTGTATAGGTTAGGGGTTATGGTTAGAGGTGTCCCTGTCAGTCTACTGTATAGGTTAGAGGTGTCCCTGTCAGTCTACTGTATAGGTTAGGGGTTATGGTTAGAGGTGTCCCCTGTCAGTCTACTGTATAGGTTAGAGGTGTCCCTGTCAGTCTACTGTATAGGTTAGGGGTTATGGTTAGAGGTGTCCCTGTCAGTCTACTGTATAGGTTAGAGGTGTCCCTATCAGTCTACTGTATAGGTTAGGGGTTATGGTTAGAGGTGTCCCCTGTCAGTCTACTGTATAGGTTAGGGGTTATGGTTAGAGGTGTCCCTGTCAGTCTACTGTATAGGTTAGAGGTGTCCCTGTCAGTCTACTGTATAGGTTAGAGGTGTCCCTGTCAGTCTACTGTATAGGTTAGGGGTTATGGTTAGAGGTGTCCCTGTCAGTCTACTGTATAGGTTAGGGGTTATGGTTAGAGGTGTCCCTATCAGTCTACTGTATAGGTTAGGGGTTATGGTTAGAGGTGTCCTCTGTCAGTCTACTGTATAGGTTAGGGGTTAGGGGTTATGGTTAGAGGTGTCCCTGTCAGTCTACTGTATAGGTTAGGGGTTATGGTTAGAGGTGTCCCTGTCAGTCTACTGTATAGGTTAGAGGTGTCCCTATCAGTCTACTGTATAGGTTAGGGGTTATGGTTAGAGGTGTCCCCTGTCAGTCTACTGTATAGGTTAGGGGTTATGGTTAGAGGTGTCCCCTGTCAGTCTACTGTATAGGTTAGGGGTTATAGTTAGAGGTGTCCCTGTCAGTCTACTGTATAGGTTAGGGGTGTCCCTGTCAGTCTACTGTATAGGTTAGGGGTTATGGTTAGAGGTGTCCCCTGTCAGTCTACTGTATAGGTTAGGGGTTAGGGGGGGTGGGGAATTGTGGAAGAGACAGGAAGGGGAAGTGACCCTGTCTGTGTTCCAAATGGCTCCCTTTTCCCTATACAGTGCACTACCTTAGACCAGGGCCCTATAGTAGTGCACTATTTTAGACCAGGGCCCTATGGTAGTGCACTACTTTAGACCAGGGCCCGTTGGGGAATTGGGTGTCATTTGGGACAAAGCCCCCTCAACAGAAAGTGGGACAACCCCTGTTCCACTTTCATCTTTTGGGGGGTTCCTCTCCCCTTCTTCCTGAACCCCAGGGGAGCATGACCTTCTGATCATCCTGCTTGACTGGACCCAAGCCCCCGCCCCCCCCACCTCCCCGAGGGGACACTGTCCCTCCGCCCCCTGATCAGACCCCCAAACACAGTTGTTACATGCTAATGATAGCATAGCTGCTAGTGTTTATTACATGCTAATGATAGCATAACTGCTAGTGTTTATTACATACTAATGATAGCGTAGCTGCTAGTGTTTATTACATGCTAATGATAGCGTAGCTGCTAGTGTATGTTACATGCTAATGATAGCATAACTGCTAGTGTTTATTACATACTAATGATAGCGTAGCTGCTAGTGTTTCTTACATGCTAATGATAGCGTAGCTGCTAGTGTTTATTACATACTAATGATAGCTTAGCTGCTAGTGTTTCTTACATGCTAATGATAGCATAACTGCTAGTGTTTGTTACATGCTAATGATAGCATAACTGCTAGTGTTTGTTAAATACTAATGATAGCTTAGCTGCTAGTGTTTATTACATACTAATGATAGCTTAGCTGCTAGTGTTTCTTACATGCTAATGATAGCATAACTGCTAGTGTTTGTTACATGCTAATGATAGCATAACTGCTAGTGTTTGTTACATACTAATGATAGCTTAGCTGCTAGTGTTTATTACATACTAATGATAGCATAACTGCTAGTGTTTATTACATACTAATGATAGCATAACTGCTAGTGTTTATTACATACTAATGATAGCATAGCTGCAAGTTGTTGACCAGTCCTACTCTGTGTCTTCTAGTGCCAGAGAAGCTCTGATTTATTCATAATGTGCTTTACTAATTCTACGCCTTCAACTTCACTTAAAACATCTAATTCTTCAACATGAAAAACAGTCTTCTTGCTTAACGAGGTTTCGGTGTCTGACTGATCTAATAACCTCTGAGTGATATTCCATGGATGTGTCTGTTCCATTGAAAAGGGTTGTGATGAGATGCTAAGTGGGATCCATGTGAATGCCTTGGGGGGGTGGGGGGGTGGGGGGGTTCATTGACATGTCTGTGTGTCACTGTGGGCTCTCTGTATAATGTGATGAGTCAAACACACATGGAAACAGACCCGGTGTTATTGAATTAGTCCTCGCCCCTCTCCTCCCAGGCCCAGTTAACGGGGAGTTTTAGCCACACACGGTTTTACAGGGGGGGGAATCGGAGTGTGTGTGTGTGTGTGTGTGTGTAATGGCTGAGTGCTCATCATACTGATGGTCATACTGATATACTCTGACCACTCAGTCAGCTCTGTCCCTGACGCTTCCCAGCTACCTTTCACCAGGCTGTGTGTTCCCAGGGCCCGCAGAACACACACACACTACTTATTAACACACACACACACACACACACACACACACACACACACACACACACACAGATAGAACGTACACACACACAGTGCGTATGTAGACACACACACACACACAGTACGTATGTAGACACACACACACACTACTTATTAACACACACACACACACACACACAGATAGAACGTACACACACACAGTGCGTATGTAGACACACACACACACACAGTACGTATGTAGACACACACACACACTACTTATTAACACACACACACACACACACACAGATAGAACGTACACACACACAGTGCGTATGTAGACACACACACACACACAGTACGTATGTAGACACACACACACACACACATACACAGTACGTATGGACTGGTAAACAGGACTAGTAAAGCTGGGACCGAGAGACTGAAAAACAGCTTCTATCTCAAGGCCATCAGACTGTTAAACAGCCACCACTAACATTGAGTGGCTGCTGCCAACACACTGACACTGACTCAACTCCAGCCACATTAATCATGGGAATTGATGGGAAATGATGTAAATATATCACTAGCCACTTTAAACAATGCTACCTTATATAATGTTACTTACCCTACATTATTCATCTCATATGCATACGTATATACTGTACTCTATATCATCGACTGCATCCTTATGTAATACATGTATCACTAGCCACTTTAACTATGCCACTTTGTTTACATACTCATCTCATATGTATATACTGTACTCGATATCATCTACTGTATCTTGCCTATGCTGCTCTGTACCATCACTCATTCATATATCCTTATGTACATATTCTTTATCCCCTTACACTGTGTATAAGACAGTAGTTTTTTGGAATTGTTAGTTAGATTACTTGTTCGTTATTACTGCATTGTCGGAACTAGAAGCACAAGCATTTCGCTACACTCGCAATAACATCTGCTAACCATGTGTATGTGACAAATAACATCTGCTAACCGTGTGACCAATAACATCTGCTAACCATGTGACCAATAACATCTGCTAACCATGTGTATGTGACCAATAACATCTGCTAACCATGTGTATGTGACCAATAACATCTGCTAACCATGTGTATGTGACCATTAACATCTGCTAACCATGTGTATGTGACAAATAACATCTGCTAACCCATGTGTATGTGACCATTAACATCTGCTAACCATGTGTATGTGACCATTAACATCTGCTAACCATGTGTATGTGACCAATAACATCTGCTAACCATGTGTATGTGACCAATAACATCTGCTAACCATGTGTATGTGACCAATAACATCTACTAACCATGTGACCAATAACATCTGCTAACCATGTGTATGTGACCAATAACATCTGCTAACCATGTGTATGTGACCAATAACATCTGCTAACCATGTGTATGTGACCAATAACATCTGCTAACCATGTGTATGTGACCAATAACATCTACTAACCATGTGACCAATAACATCTGCTAACCATGTGTATGTGACCAATAACATCTGCTAACCATGTGTATGTGACCAATAACATCTGCTAACCATGTGTATGTGACCAATAACATCTGCTAACCATGTGTATGTGACCAATAACATCTGCTAACCCATGTGTATGTGACCATTAACATCTGCTAACCATGTGTATGTGACCAATAACATCTGCTAACCATGTGTATGTGACCAATAACATCTGCTAACCATGTGTATGTGACCAATAACATCTGCTAACCATGTGTATGTGACCAATAACATCTGCTAACCATGTGTATGTGACCAATAACATCTGCTAACCATGTGTATGTGACCAATAACATCTGCTAACCATGTGTATGTGACCAATAACATCTGATTTATATGTAGACACACACACACACACACACAGTACGTATGTAGACACACACACATACACAGTACGTATGTAGACACACACACACACACACAGTACGTATGTAGACACACACACACACACACATACACAGTACGTATGTAGACACACACACACACACACACATACACAGTACGTATGTAGACACACACACACACACACATACACAGTACGTATGTAGACACACACACACACAGTACGTATGTAGACACACACGCACACACACACACACACACACACACAGTACGTATGTAGACACACACAGTGCCGGAGGGGGCAGCCCATCACTGACACAGTAACAGTATTGACAGATTCAGACTGACACAGTGACACATAGAATCCCTCTACAAACACTCTCCTCTGACTAGTAAACAGGACTAGTAAACAGGACTAGTAAACAGGACTAGTACACAGGACTAGTAAACAGGACTAGTAAACAGGACTAGTCAACAGGACTAGTAAACAGGACTAGTCAACAGGACTAGTCAACAGGACTAGTAAACAGGACTAGTAAACAGGACTAGTGGAGGAAGGAACTGGAGTCAACAGGACTAGTGGAGGAAGGAACTGGAGTACACAGGACTAGTAAACAGGACTAGTAAACAGGACTAGTAAACAGGACTAGTAAACAGGACTAGTAGAGGAAGGAACTGGAGTAAACAGGACTAGTAAACAGGACTAGTAAACAGGACTAGTGGAGGAAGGAACTGGAGTCAACAGGACTATTAAACAGGACTAGTAAACAGGACTAGTAAAGGAAGGAACTGGAGTACACAGGACTAGTAAACAGGACTAGTAAACATGACTAGTAAACAGGACTAGTAAAGGAAGGAACTGGAGTAAACAGGACTGGTAAACAGGACTAGTAGAGGAAGGAACTGGAGTAAACAGGACTAGTAAACAGGACTAGTAAACAGGACTAGTACACAGGACTAGTAAACAGGACTAGTCAACAGGACTAGTCAACAGGACTAGTAAACAGGACTAGTGGAGGAAGGAACTGGAGTCAACAGGACTAGTGGAGGAAGGAACTGGAGTACACAGGACTAGTACACAGGACTAGTAAACAGGACTAGTAAACAGGACTAGTAAACAGGACTAGTAGAGGAAGGAACTGGAGTAAACAGGACTAGTAAACAGGACTAGTGGAGGAAGGAACTGGAGTAAACAGGACTAGTGGAGGAAGGAACTGGAGTCAACAGGACTAGTAAACAGGACTAGTAAACAGGACTAGTAAACAGGACTAGTAAACAGGACTAGTAACGGAAGGAACTGGAGTAAACAGGACTAGTAAAGGAAGGAACTGGAGTAAACAGGACTAGTAAACAGGACTAGTGGAGGAAGGAACTGGAGTAAACAGGACTAGTAAAGGAAGGAACTGTAGTAAACAGGACTAGTAAACAGGACTAGTGGAGGAAGGAACTGGAGTACACAGGACTAGTAAACAGGACTAGTAAACAGGACTAGTAAACAGGACTAGTAGAGGAAGGAACTGGAGTAAACAGGACTAGTAAACAGGACTAGTGGAGGAAGGAACTGGAGTAAACAGGACTAGTGGAGGAAGGAACTGGAGTCAACAGGACTAGTAAACAGGACTAGTAAACAGGACTAGTAAACAGGACTAGTAACGGAAGGAACTGGAGTAAACAGGACTAGTAAACAGGACTAGTAAAGGAAGGAACTGGAGTAAACAGGACTAGTAAACAGGACTAGTGGAGGAAGGAACTGGAGTAAACAGGACTAGTAAAGGAAGGAACTGTAGTAAACAGGACTAGTAAACAGGACTAGTGGAGGAAGGAACTGGAGTACACAGGACTAGTAAAGGAAGGAACTGGAGTAAACAGGACTAGTAAAGGAAGGAACTGTAGTAAACAGGACTAGTGGAGGAAGGAACTGGAGTACACAGGACTAGTAAACAGGACTAGTAAAGGAAGGAACTGGAGTCAACAGGACTAGTAAACAGGACTAGTGGAGGAAGGAACTGGAGTAAACAGGACTAGTAAAGGAAGGAACTGTAGTAAACAGGACTAGTAAAGGAAGGAACTGGAGTACACAGGACTAGTAAACAGGACTAGTAAACAGGACTAGTAGAGGAAGGAACTGGAGTAAACAGGACTAGTAAACAGGACTAGTGGAGGAAGGAACTGGAGTACACAGGACTAGTAAACAGGACTAGTAAAGGAAGGAACTGGAGTAAACAGGACTAGTAAAGGAAGGAACTGTAGTAAACAGGACTAGTAAACAGGACTAGTGGAGGAAGGAACTGGAGTACACAGGACTAGTAAACAGGACTAGTAAAGGAAGGAACTGGAGTCAACAGGACTAGTGGAGGAAGGAACTGGAGTAAACAGGACTAGTAAAGGAAGGAACTGTAGTAAACAGGATTAGTAAAGGAAGGAACTGGAGTACACAGGACTAGTAAACAGGACTAGTAGAGGAAGGAACTGGAGTAAACAGGACTAGTAAACAGGACTAGTGGAGGAAGGAACTGGAGTAAACAGGACTAGTAAAGGAAGGAACTGTAGTAAACAGGACTAGTAAAGGAAGGAACTGGAGTACACAGGACTAGTACACAGGACTAGTAAACAGGACTAGTAAACAGGACTAGTAAAGGAAGGAACTGGAGTACACAGGACTAGTAAAGGAAGGAACTGGAGTACACAGGACTAGTAAACAGGACTAGTAAACAGGACTAGTAAAGGAAGGAACTGGAGTCAACAGGACTAGTAAACAGGACTAGTAGAGGAAGGAACTGGAGTACACAGGACTAGTAAACAGGACTAGTAAAGGAAGGAACTGGAGTAAACAGGACTAGTAAACAGGACTAGTGGAGGAAGGAACTGGAGTAAACAGGACTAGTAAACAGGACTGGTAAAGGAAGGAACTGTAGTAAACAGGACTAGTAAGGAAGGAACTGGAGTCAACAGGACTAGTAAAGGAAGGAACTGGAGTAAACAGGACTAGTAAACAGGACTAGTAAACAGGACTAGTAAACAGGACTAGTAAAGGAAGGAACTGGAGTAAACAGGACTAGTAAACAGGACTAGTGGAGGAAGGAACTGGAGTAAACAGGACTAGTAAACAGGACTGGTAAAGGAAGGAACTGTAGTAAACAGGACTAGTAAAGGAAGGAACTGGAGTCAACAGGACTAGTAAAGGAAGGAACTGGAGTAAACAGGACTAGTAAACAGGACTAGTAAACAGGACTAGTAACAGGACTAGTAAAGGAAGGAACTGGAGTAAACAGGACTAGTAAAGGAAGGAACTGGAGTAAACAGGACTAGTAAAGGAAGGAACTGGAGTAAACAGGACTAGTAAACAGGACTAGTAAAGGAAGGAACTGGAGTAAACAGGACTAGTAAAGGAAGGAACTGGAGTAAACATGACTAGTAAAGGAAGGAACTGGAGTCAACAGGACTAGTAAAGGAAGGAACTGGAGTCAACAGGACTAGTAAACAGGACTAGTAAAGGAAGGAACTGGAGTAAACAGGACTAGTAAAGGAAGGAACTGGAGTACACAGGACTAGTAAAGGAAGGAACTGGAGTAAACAGGACTAGTAAAGGAAGGAACTGGAGTAAACAGGACTAGTAAAGGAAGGAACTGGAGTAAACAGGACTAGTAAAGGAAGGAACTGGAGTCAACAGGACTAGTAAACAGGACTAGTAAAGGAAGGAACTGGAGTAAACGGGACTAGTAAACAGGACTAGTAAAGGAAGGAACTGGAGTACACAGGACTAGTAAACAGGACTAGTCAACAGGACTAGTAAAGGAAGGAACTGGAGTAAACAGGACTAGTAGAGGAAGGAACTGGAGTAAACAGGACTAGTAAACAGGACTAGTGGAGGAAGGAACTGGAGTAAACAGGACTAGTAAAGGAAGGAACTGGAGTCAACAGGACTAGTAGAGGAAGGAACTGGAGTCAACAGGACTAGTGAAGGAAGGAACTGTAGTAAACAGGACTAGTAAACAGGACTAGTAGAGGAAGGAACTGGAGTAAACAGGACTAGTAAACAGGACTAGTGGAGGAAGGAACTGGAGTCAACAGGACTATTAAACAGGACTAGTAAACAGGACTAGTAAAGGAAGGAACTGGAGTACACAGGACTAGTAAACAGGACTAGTAAACATGACTAGTAAACAGGACTAGTAAAGGAAGGAACTGGAGTAAACAGGACTGGTAAACAGGACTAGTAGAGGAAGGAACTGGAGTAAACAGGACTAGTAAACAGGACTAGTACACAGGACTAGTAAACAGGACTAGTAAACAGGACTAGTCAACAGGACTAGTCAACAGGACTAGTCAACAGGACTAGTCAACAGGACTAGTAAACAGGACTAGTAAACAGGACTAGTGGAGGAAGGAACTGGAGTCAACAGGACTAGTGGAGGAAGGAACTGGAGTACACAGGACTAGTAAACAGGACTAGTAAACAGGACTAGTAGAGGAAGGAACTGGAGTAAACAGGACTAGTAAACAGGACTAGTGGAGGAAGGAACTGGAGTAAACAGGACTAGTGGAGGAAGGAACTGGAGTCAACAGGACTAGTAAACAGGACTAGTAAACAGGACTAGTAACGGAAGGAACTGGAGTAAACAGGACTAGTAAACAGGACTAGTAAAGGAAGGAACTGGAGTAAACAGGACTAGTAAACAGGACTAGTGGAGGAAGGAACTGGAGTAAACAGGACTAGTAAAGGAAGGAACTCTAGTAAACAGGACTAGTAAACAGGACTAGTGGAGGAAGGAACTGGAGTACACAGGACTAGTAAACAGGACTAGTAAAGGAAGGAACTGGAGTAAACAGGACTAGTAAAGGAAGGAACTGGAGTAAACAGGACTAGTAAACAGGACTAGTGGAGGAAGGAACTGGAGTACACAGGACTAGTAAACAGGACTAGTAAAGGAAGGAACTGGAGTCAACAGGACTAGTAAACAGGACTAGTGGAGGAAGGAACTGGAGTAAACAGGACTAGTAAAGGAAGGAACTGTAGTAAACAGGACTAGTAAAGGAAGGAACTGGAGTACACAGGACTAGTAAACAGGACTAGTAAACAGGACTAGTAGAGGAAGGAACTGGAGTAAACAGGACTAGTAAACAGGACTAGTGGAGGAAGGAACTGGAGTACACAGGACTAGTAAACAGGACTAGTAAAGGAAGGAACTGGAGTAAACAGGACTAGTAAAGGAAGGAACTGTAGTAAACAGGATTAGTAAAGGAAGGAACTGGAGTACACAGGACTAGTAAACAGGACTAGTAAACAGGACTAGTAGAGGAAGGAACTGGAGTAAACAGGACTAGTAAACAGGACTAGTGGAGGAAGGAACTGGAGTAAACAGGACTAGTAAAGGAAGGAACTGTAGTAAACAGGACTAGTAAAGGAAGGAACTGGAGTACACAGGACTAGTACACAGGACTAGTAAACAGGACTAGTAAACAGGACTAGTAAAGGAAGGAACTGGAGTACACAGGACTAGTAAAGGAAGGAACTGGAGTACACAGGACTAGTAAACAGGACTAGTAAAGGAAGGAACTGGAGTCAACAGGACTAGTAAACAGGACTAGTAGAGGAAGGAACTGGAGTACACAGGACAAGTAAACAGGACTAGTAAACAGGACTAGTAAAGGAAGGAACTGGAGTAAACAGGAATAGTAAACAGGACTAGTGGAGGAAGGAACTGGAGTAAACAGGACTAGTAAACAGGACTGGTAAAGGAAGGAACTGTAGTAAACAGGACTAGTAAAGGAAGGAACTGGAGTCAACAGGACTAGTAAAGGAAGGAACTGGAGTAAACAGGACTAGTAAACAGGACTAGTAAACAGGACTAGTAAACAGGACTAGTAAAGGAAGGAACTGGAGTAAACAGGACTAGTAAAGGAAGGAACTGGAGTAAACAGGACTAGTAAAGGAAGGAACTGGAGTAAACAGGACTAGTAAACAGGACTAGTAAAGGAAGGAACTGGAGTAAACAGGACTAGTAAAGGAAGGAACTGTAGTAAACATGACTAGTAAAGGAAGGAACTGGAGTCAACAGGACTAGTAAAGGAAGGAACTGGAGTCAACAGGACTAGTAAACAGGACTAGTAAAGGAAGGAACTGGAGTAAACAGGACTAGTAAACAGGACTAGTAAAGGAAGGAACTGGAGTACACAGGACTAGTAAAGGAAGGAACTGGAGTAAACAGGACTAGTAAAGGAAGGAACTGGAGTAAACAGGACTAGTAAAGGAAGGAACTGGAGTACACAGGACTAGTAAACAGGACTAGTAAACAGGACTAGTAGAGGAAGGAACTGGAGTAAACAGGACTAGTGGAGGAAGGAACTGGAGTAAACAGGACTAGTAAAGGAAGGAACTGTAGTAAACAGGACTAGTAAAGGAAGGAACTGGAGTACACAGGACTAGTACACAGGACTAGTAAACAGGACTAGTAAAGGAAGGAACTGGAGTACACAGGACTAGTAAAGGAAGGAACTGGAGTACACAGGACTAGTAAACAGGACTAGTAAACAGGACTAGTAAAGGAAGGAACTGGAGTCAACAGGACTAGTAAACAGGACTAGTAGAGGAAGGAACTGGACTACACAGGACAAGTAAACAGGACTAGTAAACAGGACTAGTAAAGGAAGGAACTGGAGTAAACAGGACTAGTAAACAGGACTAGTGGAGGAAGGAACTGGAGTAAACAGGACTAGTAAACAGGACTGGTAAAGGAAGGAACTGTAGTAAACAGGACTAGTAAAGGAAGGAACTGGAGTCAACAGGACTAGTAAAGGAAGGAACTGGAGTAAACAGGACTAGTAAACAGGACTAGTAAAGGAAGGAACTGGAGTAAACAGGACTAGTAAAGGAAGGAACTGGAGTAAACAGGACTAGTAAAGGAAGGAACTGGAGTAAACAGGACTAGTAAACAGGACTAGTAAAGGAAGGAACTGGAGTAAACAGGACTAGTAAAGGAAGGAACTGGAGTAAACATGACTAGTAAAGGAAGGAACTGGAGTCAACAGGA
>NW_022265681.1:217057-288850 GCF_002021735.2 Oncorhynchus kisutch | reverse complement strand
CCCCCTCTCTCTCTCTCTCTCCTCTCTCTCTCTCTCCTCTTTCCCCCTCTCTCTCTCTTCTCCCCTCCTTTCTCTCTATCTTTCTTCCTTTACCCCCTCTCTCTCTCTCTCTCTCTCTCTCTATTTCTCTCTCTCCACCCCCCCCCTCTCTCTCCCCCCTCTTCTCTCTCTCCCCCCTTTCTCTCTCCCTCTCTCTCTCTCTCCCCCCTCTACTCTCTCTCTCTCTCGCTCTCTCCCCCCCTCTCTCTCTCTTCTCTTGAACTCAGTATTTGACATACACACTCCTATAAACACAGCTATTTACATCATGTAGCCCAAGTAGACATATTAAAATGTTTATTATCTGATCCCCCACAGCTACGATCTCTGCAACAGATAACCCAAAAAACTGCTTCACTGCCAAGTATCTCAGTCACTAAACACGTCCCCAGGCTCACAGCTAAAGAGACGGATAGAGGGCCAGATCATCTAGTTGGTTCCTGGTTTAATAGTGTGTTTAAACAGGCCCAGACCCTGGGAGACCCTGGTTGGTTAGACTGGGAGACCCTGGTTGGTAGACTGGAAGACCCTGGTTTGGTTGACTCTGGGAGACCCTGTTTGGTAGACTCTGGGAGACCCTGGTTGGTAGACTGGAAGACCCCTGGTTGGTTGACTCTGGGAGGACCCTGGTTGGTAGACTGGGAGACCCTGGTTGTTTTAGGACTTGGGAGACCCTGGTTGGTAGACTCTGGGAGACCCTGGTTGGTAGACTGGGAGACCTGGTTGTAGACTGGGAGCCCCTGGTTGGTAGACTCTGGGAGACCTGGTTGGTAGACTCTGGGAGAACCTGGTTGGTAGACTCTGGGAGACCCTGGTTGGTAGACTGGAAGACCCTGGTTGGTTGACTCTGGGAGGACCCGGTGGTAGACGGGGAGACCTGGTTGGGTAGACTGGGAGACCCTGGTTGGTAGACTCTGGGAGGACCCTGCTGGTAGGACTGGGGAGACCCTGGTTGGTAGGACCTGGGAGACCCTGGGTGCGTAGACTCTGGGAGAACCCTGGTTGTAGTATAGACTGGGGAGACCCTGGTTGGTAGACTCTGGGAAGACCCTGGGTGGTAGACATCTGGGAGACCCTGGTTGTAGACTCTGGGAGAACCCCATGGTTGGTAGATCGCTGGGAAGGACCCTGGTTGGTAGACTCTGGGAGACCCTGGTGGTAGACTTCTGGAGAACCCTGGTTGGTTAGACTTGGGAGACCCTGGTATGGTAGATTGGAAGACCCCTGTTGGTAGTACTGGGAAGGACCCTGGTTGGTAGGACTGGGCAGACCCTGGTCTGGTCGAATCTGGGAGAACCCTGGTTGGTTAGACTCTGGAGACCCTGGTTGGTAGGACTCTGGGAGGGACCCTGGTTGGTAAGACTGGGAGCCCTGGTTGGTTGACTCTGGGAGACCCTGGTTGGTTGACTCTGGGAGACCCTGGGTTGGTTGACTCTGGGAGACCCTGGTTGGTAGACTGGGAGACCCTGGTTGGTAGACTGGGAGACCCTGGTTGGTAGACCCTGGGAGACCCTGGTTTGGTATACTCTGGGAGACCCTGGTTGAGTAGACCCTGGTTGGTAGACCTGGGAGACCCTGGTTGGTAGACTGGGAGACCCTGGTTGGTAGACTGGGAGACCCTGGTTGGTTGACTCTGGGAGACCCTGGTTGGTTGACCGGGAGACCCTGGTTGGTTGACTCTGGGAGACCCTGGTTGGTAGACTGGGAGACCCTGGTTGGTAGACTGGGAGAGACCCTGGTTGGTAGACTGGGAGACCCTGGTTGGTAGACTGGGAGACCCTGGTTGGTTGACTCTGGGAGACCCTGGTTGGTAGACTGGGAGAACCCTGGTTGGTTGACTCTGGGAGACCCTGGTTGGTAGACTCTGGGAGACCCTGGTTGGTAGACTGGAAGACCCTGGTTGGTTGACTCTGGGAGACCCTGTTTGGTAGACTCTGGGAGACCCTGGTTGGTAGACTGGAAGACCCTGGTTGGTTGACTCTGGGAGACCCTGGTTGGTAGACTGGGAGACCCTGGTTGGTAGACTGGGAGACCCTGGTTGGTAGACTCTGGGAGACCCTGGTTGGTAGACTGGGAGACCCTGGTTGGTAGACTGGGAGACCCTGGTTGGTAGACTCTGGGAGACCCTGGTTGGTAGACTCTGGGAGACCCTGGTTGGTAGACTCTGGGAGACCCTGGTTGGTAGACTCTGGGAGACCCTGGTTGGTAGACTCTGGGAGACCCTGGTTGGTAGACTCTGGGAGACCCTGGTTGGTAGACTTGGAGACCCTGGTTGGTAGACTGGAAGACCCTGGTTGGTAGACTGGGAGACCCTGGTTGGTAGACTGGAAGACCCTGGTTGGTTGACTCTGGGAGACCCTGGTTGGTAGACTGGGAGACCCTGGTTGGTAGACTGGGAGACCCTGGTTGGTAGACTCTGGAGACCCTGGTTGGTAGACTCTGGGAGACCCTGGTTGGTAGACTCTGGGAGACCCTGGTTGGTAGACTGGGAGACCCTGGTTGGTTGACTCTGGGAGACCCTGGTTGGTTGACTCTGGGAGACCCTGGTTGGTTGACTCTGGGAGACCCTGGTTGGTAGACTGGGAGACCCTGGTTGGTAGACTGGGAGACCCTGGTTGGTAGACCCTGGGAGACCCTGGTTGGTATACTCTGGGAGACCCTGGTTGGTAGACCCTGGTTGGTAGACCCTGGGAGACCCTGGTTGGTAGACTGGGAGACCCTGGTTGGTAGACTGGGAGACCCCTGGTTGGTTGACTCTGGGAGACCCTGGTTGGTTGACCGGGAGACCCTGGTTGGTTGACTCTGGGAGACCCTGTTGGTGACTGGGAGACCCTGGTTGGTAGACTGGGAGACCCTGGTTGGTAGACTGGGAGACCCTGGTTGGTAGACTGGGAGACCCTGGTTGGTTGACCTCTGGAGACCCTGGTTGGTAGACTGGGAGACCCTGGTTGGTTGACTCTGGGAGACCCTGGTTGGTAGACTGGGAGACCCTGGTTGGTATACTCTGGGAGACCCTTGTGTGGTAGACCCTGGTTGGTAGACCCTGGGAGACCCTGGTTGGTAGACTGGGAGACCCTGGTTGGTAGACTGGGAGACCCTGGTTGGTTGACTCTGGGAGACCCTGGTTGGTTGACTGGGAGACCCTGGTTGGTTGACTCTGGGAGACCCTGGTTGGTTGACTGGGAGACCCTGGTTGGTAGACTGGGAGACCCTGGTTGGTAGACTGGGAGACCCTGGTTGGTTGACTCTGGGAGACCCTGGTTGGTAGACTCTGGGAGACCCTGGTTGGTAGACTCTGCGAGACCCTGGTTGGTAGACTCTGGGGGAGGTGTGATTCTTTGCCCAGATCATGGGTTAGACTCTGGGGGAGGTGTGATTCTTTGCCCAGATCATGGGTTAGCCTCTGGGGGAGGTGTGATTCTTTGCCCAGATCATGGGTTAGCCTCTGGGGGAGGTGTGATTCTTTGCCCAGATCATGGGTTAGCCTCTGGGGGAGGTGTGATTCTTTGCCCAGATCATGGGTTAGACTCTGGGGGAGGTGTGATTCTTTGCCCAGATCATGGGTTAGACTCTGGGGGAGGTGTGATTCTTTGCCCAGATCATGGGTTAGACTCTGGGGGAGGTGTGATTCTTTGCCCAGATCATGGGTTAGACTCTGGGGGAGGTGTGATTCTTTGCCCAGATCATGGGTTAGACTCTGGGGGAGGTGTGATTCTTTGCCCAGATCATGGGTTAGACTCTGGGGGAGGTGTGATTCTTTGCCCAGATCATGGGTTAGCCTCTGGGGGAGGTGTGATTCTTTGCCCAGATCATGGGTTAGCCTCTGGGGGAGGTGTGATTCTTTGCCCAGATCATGGGTTAGCCTCTGGGGGAGGTGTGATGGTGTGACTCCTGGACAAGAGCTGGAAATTCTCTGGCAGCTTTGTTCATCCTTTACATTTTAGTAATTTATCCAGAGAGACTTAGGACTTAGGATAGCTTGGTGGGACATCCATATATCTCAGTCATAGGAAGTTCCCTTTTTTTTTTCCTTCAATAAAGTAGCTATCAGCAATGTCAGAGCTAGTAAAGGGGAAGTCATGTGTGAGTGTTATCTCACAAAAAGTTATTTTGTGGGGGGAGATGAGGAGGTGCTTTGAGGGGTGTGGGATTATTGAAGATACTCTTTGAAGAGGCAGGGCTTCAGATGTTTTCAGAAGATGGGAAGGGACTCTGCTGTCCTAGCTTCAGGGAGAAGCTGGTTCCACCATTGAGGTGACAGGACAGAAAAGAGATTTGACTGGGCTGAGCGGTAGCTGCCCTCCCATAGGGGTGGGAGGACCAAGAGACCAGGGGTGGCAGCATGGAATATTCGGTTTGTAGGGTTTGACCATAGCCTGAAGGTAGGGAGGGGCAGTTCCTCTTGCTGTTACGTAGGTAAGCACCATGGTCTTGTAGTGGATGGGTTGGTGTAGGGTTTGACCAGAGCCTGAAGGTAGGGAGGGACAGGTCCTCTTGCTGTTCTGTAGGTAAGCACCATGGTCTTGTAGTGGATGGGTTGGTGTAGGGTTTGACCACAGCCTGAAGGTAGGGAGGGGCAGTTCCTCTTGCTGTTACGTAGGTAATCTCCATGGTCTTGTAGTGGATGGGTTGGTGTAGGGTTTGACCATAGCCTGAAGGTAGGGAGGGACAGGTCCTCTTGCTGTTCTGTAGGTAAGCACCATGGTCTTGTAGTGGATGGGTTGGTGTAGGGTTTGACCATAGCCTGAAGGTAGGGAGGGACAGGTCCTCTTGCTGTTCTGTAGGTAATCTCCATGGTCTTGTAGTGGATGTGAGCTTCCACTGGAAGTCACTGGAAGGTTGAACTCCAGGTGGTCTGCATCATTCTGGGTAAACTGGAGGGGTTTGATGCCACAAGTGGAGAGCCCAGCCAACAGATCCTCTTCCCATGTTGTCTTGGTGACTCAGGGAATGAATCCTCTTCCCATGTTGTCTTGGTGACTCAGAGAATTAATCCTCTTCCCATGTTGTCTTGGAGACTCAGGGAATGAATCCTCTTCCCATGTTGTCTTGGAGACTCAGGGAATGAATCCTCTTCCCATGTTGTCTTGGTGACTCAGAGAATGAATCCTCTTCCCATGTTGTCTTGGAGACTCAGGGAATGAATCCTCTTCCCATGTTGTCTTGGAGACTCAGGGAATGAATCATCTTCCCATGTTGTCTTGGAGACTCAGGGAATATATCCTCTGTGGGCCGACATCCGTGCTTCTACACCTGCATTGCTTGCTGTTTGGGGTTTTAGGCTGGGTTTCTGTACAGCACTTTGAGATATCAGCTGATGTACGAAGGGCTATATAAATACATTTGATTTGATTTGATTTGATTCCCATGTTGACTTGGATATTAGGACCTGCGCCGCTTCCTGTGTGAGGTAGGGTCGTACTCTACGGATGTTCCTCTTCCTGTGTGAGGTAGGGTCGTACTCTACAGATGTTCCTCTTCCTGTGTGACGTAGGGTCGTACTCTACAGATGTTCCTCTTCCTGTGTGACGTAGGGTCGTACTCTACAGATGTTCCTCTTCCTGTGTGAGGTAGGGTCGTACTCTACAGATGTTCCTCTTCCTCTGTGAGGTAGGGTCGTACTCTACAGATGTTCCTCTTCCTGTGTGAAGTAGGGTCGTACTCTACAGATGTTCCTCTTCCTGTGTGAGGTAGGGTCTCTTCCTGTGTGAAGTAGGGTCGTACTCTACGGATGTTCCGCTTCCTGTGTGAGGTAGGGTCACTTCCTGTGTGAGGTAGGGTCACTTCCTGTGTGAGGTAGGGTCTCTTCCTGTGTGAAGTAAGGTCGTACTCTACGGATGTTCCTCTTCCTGTGTGAGGTAGGGTCACTTCCTGTGTGAGGTAGGGTCACTTCCTGTGTGAGGTAGGGTCGTACTCTACGGATGTTCCTCTTCCTGTGTGAGGTAGGGTCACTTCCTGTGTGAGGTAGGGTCACTTCCTGTGTGAGGTAGGGTCACTTCCTGTGTGAGGTAGGGTCGTACACTACAGATGTTCCTCTTCCTGTGTGAGGTAGGGTCACTTCCTGTGTGAGGTAGGGTCGTACTCTACAGATGTTCCTCTTCCTGTGTGAGGTAGGGTCACTTCCTGTGTGAGGTAGGGTCACTTCCTGTGTGAGGTAGGGTCACTTCCTGTGTGAGGGTAGGGTCACTTCCTGTGTGAGGTAGGGTCGTACTCTATGGATGTTCCTCTTCCTGTGTGACGTAGGGTCATACTCTACGGATGTTCCTCTTCCTGTGTGACGTAGGGTCATACTCTACGGATGTTCCTCTTCCTGTGTGACGTAGGGTCATACTCTATGGATGTTCCTCTTCCTGTGTGAGGTAGGGTCTCTTCCTGTGTGACGTAGGGTCGTACTCTATGGATGTTCCTCTTCCTGTGTGACGTAGGGTCTCTTCCTGTGTGAGGTAGGGTCATACTCTACGGATGTTCCTCTTCCTCTGTGAGGTAGGGTCATACTCTATGGATGTTCCTCTTCCTGTGTGACGTAGGGTCATACTCTACGGATGTTCCTCTTCCTCTGTGAGTTAGGGTCATACTCTATGGATGTTCCTCTTCCTGTGTGACGTAGGGTCATACTCTACGGATGTTCCTCTTCCTCTGTGAGGTAGGGTCGTACTCTACGGATGTTCCTCTTCCTGTGTGACGTAGGGTCATACTCTACGGATGTTCCTCTTCCTGTGTGAGGTAGGGTCGTACTCTACGGATGTTCCTCTTCCTCTGTGAGGTAGGGTCGTACTCTACGGATGTTCCTCTTCCTGTGTGACGTAGGGTCGTACTCTACGGATGTTCCTCTTCCTGTGTGACGTAGGGTCGTACTCTACGGATGTTCCTCTTCCTGTGTGACGTAGGGTCGTACTCTACGGATGTTCCTCTTCCTGTGTGAGGTAGGGTCGTACTCTACGGATGTTCCTCTTCCTCTGTGAGGTAGGGTCGTACTCTACGGATGTTCCTCTTCCTGTGTGACGTAGGGTCGTACTCTACGGATGTTCCTCTTCCTGTGTGACGTAGGGTCATACTCTATGGATGTTCCTCTTCCTGTGTGACGTAGGGTCATACTCTATGGATGTTCCTCTTCCTGTGTGACGTAGGGTCTCTTCCTGTGTGACGTAGGGTCGTACTCTACCAATGTTGTAGAGCATTAACTTGCAGGAGTGCGTCACTGCTTTGATGTTTGCAGAGAACGACAGGATGTTGTCCAGGGTCAAGGTTCTGGCACTCTGGGAGGGGGTCAACATGGAGTTGTCAACCGTGATGGAGAGGGGATGGGGGCGGACAGGCAGTCCCCGGGAGGAAAAGCAGCTCCATCTTGTCGAGGTTGAGCTTGAGGTGGTGGGCCGACATCCAAGCTGAGATATCTGCCAGGCACAGACTAGTCACAAGATTTCATCTGTAGAGAGAGGTGAGAAAGAGGTCACGACGTAGGGTGGTTCTGTAGAGAGAGGTGAGAAAGAAGTCACGACGTAGGGTGGTACTGTAGAGAGAGGTGAGAAAGAAGTCACGACATAGGGTGGTACTGTAGAGAGAGGTGAGAAAGAGGTCACGACGTAGGGTGGTTCTGTAGAGAGAGGTGAGAAAGAGGTCACGACGTAGGGTGGTACTGTAGAGAGAGGTGAGAAAGAAGTCACGACATAGGGTGGTACTGTAGAGAGAGGTGAGAAAGAGGTCACGACGTAGGGTGGTTCTGTAGAGAGAGGTGAGAAAGAGGTCACGACCTAGGGTGGTACTGTGTGAGTGGGACCAGTGGACTCAATAGGCTGAGTGAAGGAGTGGGACCAGTGGACTCAATAGGCTGAGTGAATGAATGGGACCAGTGGACTCAATAGGCTGAGTGAATGAGACCAGTGGACTCAATAGGCTGAGTGAATGAGTGGGACCAGTGAACTCAATATGCTGAGTGAATGACTGGGACCAGTGGACTCATTAGGCTGAGTGAATGACTGGGACCAGTGGACTCAATAGGCTGAGTGAATGACTGGGACCAGTGGACTCATTAGGCTGAGTGAATGACTGGGACCAGTGGACTCATTAGACTGAGTGAATGAGTGGGACCAGTAGACTCAATAGGCTGAGTGAATGACTGGGACCAGTGGACTCAATAGGCTGAGTGAATGAGTGGGACCAGTAGACTCAATAGGCTGAGTGAATGACTGGGACCAGTGGACTCAATAGGCTGAGTGAAGGAGTGGGACCAGTGGACTCAATATGCTGAGTGAATGACTGGGACCAGTGGACTCATTAGACTGAGTGAATGAGTGGGACCAGTAGACTCAATAGGCTGAGTGAATGACTGGGACCAGTGGACTCAATAGGCTGAGTGAAGGAGTGGGACCAGTGGACTCAATATGCTGAGTGAATGACTGGGACCAGTGGACTCAATATGCTGAGTGAATGACTGGGACCAGTGGACTCATTAGGCTGAGTGAATGAGTGGGACCAGTGGACTCAATATGCTGAGTGAATGACTGGGACCAGTGGACTCATTAGGCTGAGTGAATGACTGGGACCAGTGGACTCATTAGACTGAGTGAATGAGTGGGACCAGTAGACTCAATAGGCTGAGTGAATGAGTGGGACCAGTGGACTCAATAGGCTGAGTGAATGAGGAGCAGATGACGTCCACCTTCTTTTCAAAGTGGTTGACAAAGTTGTCCGCAGAGGGGGGGGGGGGGGGGGGGGGGGGATTACGGAGGGAGGGGGGGGATTACGGAGGGAGGAGAAGGTGGTAAACAGTTTCCAGGGGTTAGAGGCAGAAGCTTGACATTAAGAGTCATCTCCCTCTGTCTCGCCTCTTCCTGCTGTGTGCTCAGTGGTTAATTGAGAGAACAGGGGAGGGGGTCTGCCTCGTATCCAGCTGGCTGTGTGGGCCCCCACGACCTCCAGGTCACTACAACAGACATCACTTCTCTCTCTTCACTTCAATCTTAAAGTTTACAGCCTGGTCAGTGGACCTTTATCTCCTTATGAAGAGACAGAGAAGTTCAGCTCAGGAAGAGATTCAGGAAGAGATTCAGGAAGAGACACAGGAAGAAGAGATTCAGGAAGAAGAGATTCAGGAAGAGATTCAGGAAGAGACTCAGGAAGAGATACAGGAAGAGATTCAGGAAGAAGAGATTCAGGGAGAAGAGATTCAGGAAGAGACTCAGGAAGAGACTCAGGAAGAGACTCAGGAAGAGAATCAGGAAGAGATTCAGGAAGAGATTCAGGAAGAGACCTTGGAAGAGATTCACGAAGAGATTCAGGAAGATATGGTTCTATCTGTGGTCTCACCATGTTTTCACCCGGCTGCACTAGTTGTACAGCTGTGGTTTGTTCTAAGCCTCATGACTGGAGGTGTGAAATAGACTGTTTAGTGACTCTAGACATACAGCACAAAGGGCAAAGGATCCTCTCATTTCCAGGACTGGGCTAGAAGGATAGGAGCTGACTGTTAAACCAAAAGGAGACAGTTTGGAACTGAACAACCTCAGCCAAATTCTGCCCCGTGTCTGTGTGGTGTAGTCACTCACGTGCATTATGAAGTCCCTAAGTTACCTACGCTCCCTAAACGGTAGACTTGTTGTTGTTAACTTTTAGACTAAAAGTGGACCAAAGAGCTCACTGAATCAACAGTACCTGGCTGCATCGAGTAGAGTGGTGCCTTTAGTGACGTAATGACCTTTTCCTCCTCCTGTACGGTATGAATAGTCACTCTCTTTCAACAAAACTCATTCCTGTCCAGACTCACAGATGAGGTAATAATTTGGCTTGATGTCATGAAACCCCCTTTTCATCCACAAAAAAAACATCTCTCTCTCTCTCTCTGGTCCTCTCTCTCTCTCTCTCTCTCTGTCTCTCTCTCTCTGGTCCTCCCTCTCTCTCTCTCTCTCTCTCTCTCTCTCTCTCTCTCTCTCTCTCTCTCTCTCTCTCTCTCTCTCTCTCTCTCTCTCTCTCTCACTCTCTGACTCTTCAGAGAGAGAAAAAACTCCACTCAACCGACATTTTAATTTATCCCTGTGTACAAAAGCTGAAGGCCTCTTTCTCCTCCTCCCTCTCAGCTCTTTATCTGGCACCTCCCCAACTCTCCTCCCCCTCCCAGTCAAAAGGAGGGAGCTGGGCCCCTTTGTGGGTCTTCTTAAAGCAGGGGCCTTCTAGAGGAGAGGAGATGTGCTGAGCTCCCCAGACCCCTCTGATCTCTCACTGGCTTTATTTAGACGCTCATCCATCCCTCCCTCCCTGCACAGAGAGAGAGAGAGAGATCCCTCCCTCCCCGCACACAATCCATTCACACTTCAAAGGTGCCCGGCGCCTGCTAACGGATTCAGGAATGATGTCATCCTAACCTCGCGCTCTGCTCTTCTCTCCCACTCTCTTATCAAACTGAGCTGAAAGCATTGGAGCGACCGTTGGTTGGTAGCAGAGTTTGATCCGGTCCACTGGGTGTAGGTTACTGGGAGGGTGAATCTCGTCACCCAGGCTATTGCACACAGCGCAGGAAAGCCTGGGGGCATCTAGTTGGCCTTAGTGGGAGTGACCGCAGAGTTCTATGGGAGTGACCGCAGAATTCTATAGGAGTGACCGCAGAATTCTATGGGAGTGACCGCAGAGTTCTATGGGAGTGACCGCAGAGTTCTATGGGAGTGACCTCAGAGTTCTATGGGAGTGACCTCAGAGTTCTATGGGAGTGACCTCAGAGTTCTATGGGAGTGACCTCAGAGTTCTATGGGAGTGACCGCAGAGTTCTATGGGAGTGACCGCAGAGTTCTATGGGAGTGACCTCAGAGTTCTATGGAGTGACCTCAGAGTTCTATGGGAGTGACCTCAAGAGTTCTACGGGAGTGACCGCAGAGTTCTACGGGAGTGACCGCAGAGTTCTACGGGAGTGACCTCAGAGTTCTACGGGAGTGACCGCAGAGTTCTACGGGAGTGACCTCAGAGTTCTACGGGAGTGACCTCAGAGTTCTACGGGAGTGACCGCAGAGTTCTACGGGAGTGACCGCAGAGTTCTACGGGAGTGAAGTTTTTGGCATCGTTACATTTTTTGCAAATGGGTTCCTTTTGGCAGAACTCTTCCCATGAATCTCAGTGTGTTACCTAGGAAGAACAACACTTTGTGCCCTAAAAAAAGAAATGGTTAGAATAAGTCAACATAACTCAAGGAAATCTGTAAATAATTTAGAAGTTTTGCAGAGGAGTTCTTGAATCGCGCATTTTAACATATAGCTAAGAAGTTTAGTGGTTGAAGGAGTGCCATTTCTGAGGTTTGATAATGTCCATTACATCTCTAAACCTGAGCCAGACACTTGTCCAACAGACTACATCTCTAAACCTGAGCCAGACACTTGTCCAACAGACTACATCTCTAAACCTGAGCCAGACACTTGTCCACTGGACTACATCTCTAAACCTGAGCCAGACACTTGTCAACAGACTACATCTCTAACCTGAGCCAGACACGTGTCCCACTAGACTACATCTCTAAACCTGAGCCAGACACTTGTCCACTGGACTACATCTCTAAACTGAGCCAGACACTTGTCCACTGACTACATCTCTAACCTGAGCCAGACACTGTTCCACTAGACTACATCTCTAAACCTGAGCCAGACACTTGTCCACTGGACTACTCTCTACACCTGAGCCAGACACTTGTCCACTGGACTACATCTCTAAACCTGAGCCAGACACTTGTCCACTGGACTACATCTCTAAACCTGAGCCAGACACTTGTCCACTAGACTACATCTCTAAACCTGAGCCAGACACTTGTCCACTGGACTACATCTCTAAACCTGAGCCAGACACTTGTCCACTGGACTACATCTCTAAACCTGAGCCAGACACTTGTCCACTGGACTACATCTCTAAACCTGAGCCAGACACTTGTCCAACAGACTACATCTCTAAACCTGAGCCAGACACTTGTCCACTAGACTACATCTCTAAACCTGAGCCAGACACTTGTCCACTGGACTACATCTCTAAACCTGAGCCAGACACTTGTCCACTGGACTACATCTCTAAACCTGAGCCAGACACTTGTCCACTGGACTACATCTCTAAACCTGAGCCAGACACTTGTCCACTGGACTACATCTCTAAACCTGAGCCAGACACTTGTCCACTAGACTACATCTCTAAACCTGAGCCAGACACTTGTCCACTGGACTACATCTCTAAACCTGAGCCAGACACTTGTCCACTGGACTACATCTCTAAACCTGAGCCAGACACTTGTCCACTGGACTACATCTCTAAACCTGAGCCAGACACTTGTCCACTAGACTACATCTCTAAACCTGAGCCAGACACTTGTCCACTGGACTACATCTCTAAACCTGAGCCAGACACTTTTCCACTGGACTACATCTCTAAACCTGAGCCAGACACTTGTCCACTGGACTACATCTCTAAACCTGAGCCAGACACTTGTCCACTAGACTACATCTCTAAACCTGAGCCAGACACTTGTCCACTAGACTACATCTCTAAACCTGAGCCAGACACTTGTCCACTAGACTACATCTCTAAACCTGAGCCAGACACTTGTCCACTGGACTACATCTCTAAACCTGAGCCAGACACTTTTCCACTGGACTACATCTCTAAACCTGAGCCAGACACTTGTCCACTGGACTACATCTCTAAACCTGAGCCAGACACTTGTCCACTAGACTACATCTCTAAACCTGAGCCAGACACTTGTCCACTAGACTACATCTCTAAACCTGAGCCAGACACTTGTCCACTGGACTACATCTCTAAACCTGAGCCAGACACTTGTCCACTAGACTACATCTCTAAACCTGAGCCAGACACTTGTCCACTGGACTACATCTCTAAAACTGAGCCAGACACTTGTCCACTAGACTACATCTCTAAACCTGAGCCAGACACTTGTCCACTGGACTACATCTCTAAACCTGAGCCAGACACTTGTCCACTGGACTACATCTCTAAACCTGAGCCAGACACTTGTCCACTGGACTACATCTCTAAACCTAGCCAGACACTTGTCCACTGGACTACATCTCTAAACCTGAGCCAGACACTTGTCCACTAGACTACATCTCTAAACCTGAGCCAGACACTTGTCCACTGGACTACATCTCTAAACCTGAGCCAGACACTTGTCCACTGGACTACATCTCTAAACCTGAGCCAGACACTTGTCCACTGGACTACATCTCTAAACCTGAGCCAGACACTTGTCCACTGGACTACATCTCTAAACCTGAGCCAGACACTTGTCCACTGGACTACATCTCTAAACCTGAGCCAGACACTTGTCCACTAGACTACATCTCTAAACCTGAGCCAGACACTTGTCCAACAGACTACATCTCTAAACCTGACCAGACACTTGTCCACAGACTACATCTCTAAACTGAGCCAGACACTTGTCCAACAGACTACATCTCTAAACCTGAGCCAGACACTTGTCCAACAGACTACATCTCTAAACCTGAGCCAGACACTTGTCCACTAGACTACATCTAAACCTGAGCCAGACACTTGGTCACTAGACTACATCTCTAAACCTGAGCCAGACACTTGTCCAGCTAGACTACATCTCTAAACCTGAGTCAGACACTTTGTCCATAGACTACATCTCTAAACCTGAGTCAAGACACTTGTCCACTAGACTAGCATCTCTAAACTGAGTCAGACACTTGTCCACTAGACTACACTCTCTAAACCTGAGCCAGACACTTGTCCACTGGACCTACATCTCTAAACCTGAGCCAGACACTTGTCCACTAGACTACATCTCTAAACCTGAAGCCAGACATTCATATGAAACGAAAGAAAAGCAAGCAGCTAGTTCAACACTACATGCTACGTTCCCTTCAATAAGCTAGCTACTGTAGTAACAGTGTTTTATCACAATGAACACGTTTTAATGAAGCAACACCTGACTGTTCTGTCACCAGTCAGTCAGTATGGAGGCTTCTGTCCACCAGTCAGTCAGTATGGGAGGCTTCTGTCACCAGTCAGTCAGTATGGAGGCTTCTGTCACCAGTCAGTCAGTCAGTATGGAGGCTTTCTGTCACCAGTCAGTCAGTCAGTATGGAGGCTTCCTGTCACCAGTCAGTCAGTCAGGTATGGAGGCTTCTGTCACCATCAGTCAGTCAGTATGGAGGCTTCTGTCACCAGTCAGTCAGTCAGTATGAGAGGCTTCTGTCACCAGTCAGTCAGTCAGTATGGAGGCTTCTGTCACCAGTCAGTCAGTCAGTATGGAGGCTTCTGTCACCAGTCAGTCAGTATGGAGGCTTCGTCACCAGTCAGTCAGTCACGTATGGAGGCTTCTTGTCACCAGTGCAGTTCAGATCAGTATGGAGCGCTCTGTCAACCAGTCTGTCAGTATGGATGGCTTCTGGTCACCAGTCTGTCAGTATGGAGGATTCTGTCACCAGTCCTGTCAGTCAAGTGCAGTCAGTATGGAGGCTTCTGTTGTCAGTCAGTTGGAGGCTTCTGTCACCAGTCAGTCAGTATGGAGGCTTCTGTCACCATCAGTCAGTATGGAGGCTTCTGTCACCAGTCGTCAGTATGGAGGCTTCTGTCACCAGTCAGTCAGTCAGTATGGAGGCTTCTGTCACCAGTCAGTCAGTCAGTATGGAGGCTTCTTCACCAGCAGTCAGTCAGTAGGAGGCTTCTGTCACCAGTCAGTCAGTATGGAGGCTTCTGTCACCATTCCAGTCAGTCAGTATGGAGGCTTCTGTCACCAGTCAGTCAGTCAGTATGGAGGCTTCTGTCACCAGTCTGTCAGTATGGAGGCTTCTGTCACCAGTCAGTCAGTCAGTATGGAGGCTTCTGTCACCAGTCAGTCAGTCAGTATGGAGGCTTCTGTCACCAGTCAGTCAGTATGGAGGCTTCTGTCACCAGTCTGTCAGTCAGTATGGAGGCTTCTGTCACCAGTCTGTCAGTCAGTATGGAGGCTTCTGTCACCAGTCAGTCAGTATGGAGGCTTCTGTCACCAGTCAGTCAGTATGGAGGTTTCTGTCACCAGTCAGTCAGTATGGGGGCTTCTGTCACCAGTCAGTCAGTATGGAGGCTTCTGTCACCAGTCAGTCAGTATGGAGGCTTCTGTCACCAGTCAGTCAGTCAGTATGGAGGCTTCTGTCACCAGTCAGTCAGTCAGTATGGAGGCTTCTGTCACCAGTCAGTCAGTCAGTATGGAGGCTTCTGTCACCAGTCCAGTCAGTATGGAGGCTTCTGTCACCAGTCAGTCAGTCAGTAATGGAGGCTTCTGTCACCAGTCCAGTCAGTCAGTATGGAGCTTCTGTCACCAGTCCTGTCAGTATGGAGGCTTCTGTCCCCAGTCAGTCAGTCAGTATGGAGGCTTCTGTCACCAGTCAGTCAGTCAGTATGGAGGCTTCCTGTCACCAGTCAGTCAGTATGGAGGCTTCTGTCACCAGTCTGTCAGTCAGTATGGAGGCTTCTGTCACCAGTCTGTCAGTCAGGTATGGAGGCTTCTGTCATCAGTCAGTATGGAGGCTTCTGTCACCAGTCAGTCAGTATGGAGGCTCTGTCACATCAGTCAGTCAGTATGGAGCTCTGTTCACCAGTCAGTCAGTCAGTATGGAGGCTTCTGTCACCAGTCAGTCAGTAATGGAGGCTTCTGTCACCAGTCCAGTCAGTATGGAGGCTTCTGTCACCAGTCAGGTCCAGTATGAGGCTTCCTGTCACCAGTCAGTCCATTATGGAGGCTTCTGTCACCAGTCAGTCAGTCAGTATGGAGGCCTTCTGTCACCAGTCAGTCCATTATGGAAGGCCTTCTGTCACCAGTCAGTCAGTATGGAGGCTTCTGTCACCAGGTCAGTCGTATGGAGGCTTCTGTCACAGTCAGTCAGTCAGTATGGAGGCTTCTGTCACCAGTCAGTCAGTCAGTATGGAGGCTTCTGTCACCAGTCAGTCAGTATGGAGGCAGAACAGCTGCTGCTGGTGAACGTAGAGGTGCCCTATAGACACATGGAGGAGATGATTGGTTGGTAGACACATGGAGGAGATGATTGGTTGGTAGACACATGGAGGAGATGATTGGTTGGTAGACACATGAAGGTGTTGGGGAGATGATTGGTTGGTAGACACATGGAGGAGATGATTGGTTGGTAGACACATGGAGATGATTGGTTGGTAGACACATGGAGGTGTTGTGGAGATGATTGGTTGGTAGACACATGGAGGTGATGATTAGTTGGTAGACACATGGGGGTGTTGTGGGAGATGATTGGTTGGTAGACACATGGAGGTGTTGTGGAGATGATTGGTTGGTAGACACATGGAGATGATTGGTTGGTAGACACATGGAGAAGATGATTGGTTGGTAGACACATGGGGGTGTTGTGGGAGATTATTGGTTGGTAGACACATGGAGGTGTTGTGGGAGATGATTGGTTGGTAGACACATGGGGGGAGATGATAGGTTGGTAGACACATGGAGGTGTTGTGGAGATGATTGGTTGGTAGACACATGGAGGTGTTGGGGAGATGATTGGTTGGTAGACACATGAAGGTGTTGCGGAGATGATTGGTTGGTAGACACATGGGGGGAGATGATTGGTTGGTAGACACATGGAGGTGTTGTGGAGCTGATTGATTGGTAGACACATGGAGGAGATGATTGGTTGGTAGACACATGGAGGTGTTGTGGGAGATGATTGTAGTCTGGGTGACTGTGGTCCAGTAGTCTGGGTGACTGTGGTCCAGCAGTCTGGGTGACTGTGGTCCAGCAGTCTGGGTGACTGTGGTCCAGTAGTCTCTTCAGTTGTAACATTGTCTGTAACACCTACATTACTTCTCTCCTCTCATACAAAACGTTTGGTGACCGTGGTGGTTTGATATGGACACAAGGACACGTTGTGTTGCTAAGGACTGTTGTGTTGACATGTATCTATCCCTGGCAGTATTTTCCTTTGGCTGAGGATGTCTAACCTTCACCAGTTACCAGACAACACATCTCACAGCAATGAATAGACTGCTTTTTTAAATGACTTTTTGCCCATTAGATTCATTAAAACTGGACGACAGTCATACATTATCAGACTAGTCTCTCTCTCTCTCTCTTTCTGGTCCCCTCTCTCTCTCTCTCTGTCTCTCTCTCTCTCTCTCTCTCTCTCTCTCTCTCTCTGGTCCCCCCCCCACTTTCTCTCTCTCTCTTTCTGGTCCCCCCCCACTCTCTCTCTCTCTCTGTGTCTCTCTCTCTCTCTGTCTCTCTCTCTTTCTGGTCCCCCCCCACTCTCTCTCTCTCTGTGTCTCTCTCTCTCTCTGTGTGTCTCTCTCTCTCTCTCTCTCTCTCTCTGTGTCTCTCTCTTTCTGGTCCCCTCTCTCTCTCTCTCTGTCTCTCTCTCTTTCTGGTCCCCTCTCTCTCTCTCTCTGTCTCTCTCTCTCTCTGTGTGTCTCTCTCTCTCTCTCTCTCTCTCTCTCTCTCTCTCTCTCTGTGTCTCTCTCTTTCTGGTCCCCTCTCTCTCTCTCTCTGTCTCTCTCTCTTTCTGGTCCCCTCTCTCTCTCTGTGTCTCTCTCTCTGTGTCTCTGTCTCTCTCTCTCTCTCTGCCTCTATTAAATGATAAAGCTGTTGTAAATGTTGTTTCATGTCCACTGGTTTTAACGTATTAATATTTGTATAATGTATAGTAGATCAGTAAACCACTGGGCTCCACTGGTTTCCCTTTCCATGACACCGGATTCCTCTGTGCTGTCACCCATTAGTGACCTCTGACCTCTGACCTGATCAGGGCTAGGGTTAGTAGCGTTAGTGTCTTAGTGCTGTGGCCCTCGCAGCCCTCAGAGTGCTGGTGTGTGACCGTAGTGTCACCTACACACCTCCCTGCAAGGTCACGCTGAGGTAGTTAGAGACACACCCCCTTCAAGGTCACGCTGAGGTAGTTAGAGACACACACCCCTGCAAGGTCACGCTGAGGTAGTTAGAGACACACCCCTCTGCAAGGTCACGCTGAGGTAGTTAGAGACACACCCCCCTGTAAGGTCACGCTGAGGTAGTTAGAGACACACCTCCCTGCAAGGTCACGCTGAGGCGTTAGAGACACACCTCCCTGCAAGGTCACACTGACACGTTAGAGACACACCCCCCTGCAAGGTCACGCTGAGGTGGTTAGAGACACACCTCCCTGCTAGGTCACGCTGAGGTAGTTAGACACACACCCCCCTGTAAGGTCACGCTGAGGTAGTTAGAGACACACCTCCCTGCAAGGTCACGCTGAGGCGTTAGAGACACACCTCCCTGCAAGGTCACACTGACACGTTAGAGACACACCCCCCTGCAAGGTCACGCTGAGGTGGTTAGAGACACACCTCCCTGCTAGGTCACGCTGAGGTAGTTAGACACACACCCCCCTGTAAGGTCACGCTGAGGTAGTTAGAGACACACCCCCCTGCAAGGTCACGCTGAGGTAGTTAGAGACACACCTCACTGTGTGACACATACAGTGCGGCCAGGGGGAGGAGATGCACTGGGAAACAGCACCTAGGGGCCACAAAGAAAAGAGAGGAAAGAGAGACAGAGACAGAGAGTAGAGAGAGAGACAGAGAGTAGAGAGAGAGACAGAGAGAGAGAGAGAGAGACAGAGAGTAGAGAGAGAGACAGAGAGCAGAGAGAGAGAGACAGAGAGTAGAGAGAGAGACAGAGAGTAGAGAGAGAGAGAGAGACAGAGAGTAGAGAGTGAGAGACAGAGAGAGAGAGAGAGAGAGAGACAGAGAGGAGAGAGACAGAGAGAGAGAGAGTAGAGAGTGAGAGACAGAGAGAGAGAGAGAGACATAGAGTAGAGAGAGAGACAGAGAGAGAGAGAGAGAGACAGAGAGAGAGAGAGAGACAGAGAGGAGAGCAGCAAGATTTGTGACCTGTTGCCACGAGAAAAGGGCAACCAGTGAAGAACAAACACCATTGTAAATACAACCCATATTTATGCTTATTTATTTTATCTTGTGTCCTTTAGCCATTTGTACATTGTTAGAAACACTGTATATATATATAATATGACATTTGTAATGTCTTTACTGTTTTGTAACTTCTGTATGTGTAATGTTTACTGTTAATTTTTGTTGTTTTTTCACTTTATATATTCACTTTGTATGTTGTCTACCTCACTTGCTTTTGGCAATGTTAACACGTTTCCCATGCCAATAAAGCCCTTGAATTGAATTGAATTGAGAGACAGAGAGTAGAGAGAGAGAGAGAGAGAGAGAGAGACAGAGAGAGAGAGACAGAGAGGAGAGAACAGAGAGAGAGAGAGAGACAGAGAGAGAGAGAGAAAGAGACCGAGAATAGAGAGAGAAGACAGAGAGAGAGAAGAGAGAGAGACAGAGAGAGAGAGAGAGAGACAGAGAGTAGAGAGAGAGACAGAGAGTAGAGAGAGAGACAGAGCGAGAGAGAGAGACAGAGAGAGAAGTAGAGAGAGAGACAGGTAGAGAGAGAGACAGAGAGAGAGAGACAGAGAGCAGAGAGAGAGAGAGAGACAGAGAGTATAGAGAGAGAGACAGAGAGAGAGAGACAGAGAGTAGAGAGGTGAGAGACAGAGAGAGAGAGACAGAGAGTAGAGAGAGAGAGTAGAGAGAGACAGAGAGAGAGACAGAGAGTAGAGACAGAGAGACAGAGAGTAGAGAGAGACAGAGAGTAGAGAGAGACAGAGAGTAGAGGAGAGAACAGAGAGAAAGAGAGAGAGACAGAGAGAGACAGAGAGTAGAGAGAGAGACAGAGAGAGAGAGAGAGAGACAGAGAGTAGAGAGAGAGACAGAGAGAGAGAGAGAGAGACAGAGAGTAGAGAGAGAGAGAGAGAGAGAGAGAGAGAGAGAGAGAGAACAGAGAGTAGAGATAGAGAACAGAGAGAGAGAGAGAGACAGACGAGTGAGGAGAGAGAGCCAGAGAGTAGAGAGAGAGACAGAGAGTAGAGAGAGAGACAGAGAGTAGAAGAGAGAGACAGAGAGAGAGACAGAGAGAAAGACAGAGAGACAGAGAGTAAGAGAGAGGAGAGAGACAGAGAGAGAGAGACAGAGAGTAGAGAGAGACAGAGAGAGAGAGAGAGACAAGAGAGTAGAGAGTGACGAGACCGAGAGAGAGACAGAGAGTAGAGAGAGAGACAGAGAGAGAGAGAGAGACAGAGAGTAGAGAGAGAGACAGAGAGTAGAGAGAGAGACAGAGAGAGAGAGAGAGAGAGAGACAGAGAGTAGAGAGAGAGACAGAGAGAGAGAGAGAGACAGAGAGTAGAGAGAGAGACAGAGAGAGAGAGAGACAGAGAGAGGAGAGGAGAGAGAAAGAGACAGGAGGAGAGAAAGAGACAGGAGAGAGAGTGAGAGTGTGTTCTCTGTCAGCAGGGTCAGTTATTCAGAGGGAAGAGAGGAATTTCTAGAGGGCTGTTGGAATGTCCCAGGGGCCCGGGTGGCCCCTCTCGGCATCAGGTCTCCTAAGCGATTATCTCTCTCTTTCTCTCTCTCCCTCTGGGGTCACAGCAGTGAGTGTTTGATCTGGCCTTAACCTCCTGTCAGACCCTAGCCAGCCTCTATACACTGAGACCCTAGCCAGCCTCTATACACTGAGACCCTAGCCAGCCTCTATACACTGAGACCAGTAACCAGCAGAGCTCAGACACTCCAAGATGGACTACGTTCCAAATGACCCTCGTTCCCTAAGTAGTGCACTACTTTTAAACCAGATGCCTATGGGGGCTCCCTGTCCACCCTATTGGACCTGGTTAAAAAGTTGTGCACTATTTACGGAATAGGGTGCCATTCGAGTCTAGTTGTTTTGCTTTAGAGAGTGTTGAATAGAGTGATTCAACAGAGACTTGATTTACAATTGAAAGACTCCCTCTCTGTCCCACCATCCTCACCCTGAGAGGAGAGGAGTCTGTCTCTGTCCACCATCCTCACCCTGAGAGGAGAGGAGTCTGTCTCTGTCCACCATCCTCACCCTGAGAGGAGAGGAGTCTTTCCAGTCTGTGTGTCTGTTCAGTCTCTTTAAAGAGTTCCTCGTCTCCTCTCTTCGTCTCCTCTCCTCGTCTCCTGTCTAACACGTGTGAAGACCAGGCCCATTGTGGACTAGAGCCACTGAGCTGTGTTGAGGTGACTAGTACAGGCCTGAGGCCTGTTGAGGTGACTAGTATGGGCCTGAGGCCTGTTGAGGTGACTAGTATGGGCCTGAGGCCTGTTGAGGTGACTAGTACTGGCCTGAGGCCTGTTGAGGTGACTAGTACAGGCCTGAGGCCTGTTGAGGTGACTAGTACTGGCCTGAGGCCTGTTGAGGTGACTAGTACAGGCCTGAGGCCTGTTGAGGTGACTAGTACTGGCCTGAGGCCTGTTGAGGTGACTAGTACTGTAGTACTGGCCTGAGCTGTGTTGATGTGACTAGTCTCTCTCTCTCTCTCTCTCGCTCTCTCTCTCTCTCTCCCTCCTCCCCCCCTTAGTTTAACACACTGACTGTAATTATCTAGATATGAGTGTCTGCTAAATGACCAACATGTGAAATGTATCAGAAGACTGGCTTGTTGTTCCTTCTCTCTACAGGCGTATCAGTTTGGAACATTCAAGACAGCTACTGATTAACTCTCTCCTCTTCCTCCTCTCTCCTCTCTCTCCTTCCTCTCTCCTTCTCTCTCTCCTCTTTCCTCATCTCTCCTTCTCTCTCTCCTCTTTCCTCCTCTCCTTCTCTCTCTCCTTCCTCTCTCCTTCCTCTCTCCTTCTCTCTCCTTCTTTCTCCTTCCTCTCTCCTTCTCTCTCTCCTTCTCTCTCTCCTCTCTCCTTCTCTCTCCTCTCTTCTCTCTCCTCTCTCTCCTTCTCTCTCCTCTCTCCTTCTCTCTCTCTCTCCTTCTCTCTCTCTCTCCTCTCTCTCCTTCTCTCTCCTCTCTCCTTCTCTCTCTCTCTCTCCTCCTCTCCTCTCTTCTCTCTCTCCAGGCGTATGAGTGGGCGTTGGAGGGGATGCGTCACCTGGCCAGCATCAGCATGGAGGACTGCATGGTGCCCGACAAGAGCCAGGGGGTGATCAGCTGTCTGGAGGGGTACCGCCGGCAGCACCCCCCAATCCCCGACCCCCGCTTCCAGGAGATGAAGGAGCTGGCTGGGGAGATGAAGAGCGAGCAGGGCCTCAAACAGTGGAAGTTCGCCTGGTCCAAGTGCCAGGAGACCAAGCAGATGTTTGAGAAGAAGCTGGAGGCCGCTCTGAGGACGAGGCGAGCCCTGCCCACGGGAGAGTCCCCCGGGTCGGGTACAGCGGGTGCAGGGAAGGACGGCGGGATAGGGGACGCCATCCCCAGACGTTACTCTGACGTTAACAACGACGTGGGACAGGAGAGGAGCCGCAGCGTGTCACACGCCTGTAGAAAGGCCTTTAGTGGGGTGTGGGGGGTCAGAGAGAGGCTGTCCTCCACCTCCAGCTCTGCCTCAGCTCAGTCGGCCTGCAGCCTAAGACAGGAGACACCCCTAACCTCCTCTCCCTACGGTCTGGTGCACAGGCTCCCCCTCACCCCCCTCTCCACCCAGCTCCTCACCCGTAGCACCTCCTCCGAGGAGTCGTCCCACGGGGTTCGTATTGAAGCGCAGGGCCGTAGCTCCTCCTGCTCCTTCTCCCCCTCCCTGACCCCCCTGGAGCCGAGCTCCGCCCCTAACCCTGCTCGCCGACCCCCGCTCCGCAAGACCCAGAGCTTCGACTGCCAGAGCCCCGCCCCCGCCTCCCCTGACTCCTCCCGCTATGGGACCTGTCAGCGTACGCTGAGCGAGCCGGCGCGGCGCGGCAACACTGGGGTGTTTATTAAAGGCCTGGAGGTCAGTAGTAGGGAGGTGGCTGAGCGACCCTACTCCCCCAGAATGACGCCTCCTGGCTGGGCAGCAGGAGAGGCACTGAGGACTCCCTCCATCAGCACTACCAGTAGTCCTGTACCAGAGAACCGCGCCAAGGGCAGGTGGGTACCTGGCTAGTCAAGCTACCACACACACACACACACACACACACACACACACACACACACACACACACACACACACACACACACACACACACACACACACACACACACACATACACACACAGAGAGCGAGCTGTCTGTCTGTCTGTCTTTCTGTCTGTCATGTTTCCCAGTGTAGTGTTACAGGGACAGATGGGTTTTAGTCTAGCTACCACTACTCTACTGTGTGTGTGTGGCCGTGTGTTTGTGTGTGTGTGGCCGTGTGGAGGCTGGGCCTGATGCCGAGAGGCTGTCACCAGAGAACCTATCACACTGTTCACAGACCCCAACCCCACAGGGAGGGAGATGAACTGAGGGAGAGAAGGAGGGAGGGAGGTGAACTTTGAAGAGACCAGAGAAACCAGGACAGTCTAGAATCTGAAGAGACCAGAGAAACCAGGACAGTCTAGAATCTGAAGAGACCAGAGAAACCAGGACAGTCTATACCACCACACTAGGACATGTTGAGACAGGTAGCTGGGGACTGAGGACCACTAGGACATGTTGAGACAGGTAGCTGGGGACTGAGGACCACTGATATGTTGAGACGGGTAGCTGGGGACTGAGGACCACTAGGACATGTTGAGACAGGTAGCTGGGGACTGAGGACCAATAGGACATGATGAGACAGGTAGCTGTGGACTGAGGACCACTAGGACATGTTGAGACAGGTAGCTGGGGACTGAGGGACCACTAGGACATGTTGAGACAGGTAGCTGGGGACTGAGGACCACTAGGACATGTTGAGACAGGTAGCTGGGGACTGAGGACCACTAGGACATGTTGAGACAGGTAGCTGGGGACTGAGGACCACTAGGACATGTTGAGACAGGTAGCTGGGGACTGAGGACCACTAGGACATGTTGAGACAGGTAGCTGGGGACTGAGGACCACTAGGACATGTTGAGACAGGTAGCTGGGGACTGAGGACCACTAGGACATGTTGAGACAGGTAGCTGGGGACTGAGGACCACTGATATGTTGAGACAGGTAGCTGGGGACTGAGGACCACTAGGACATGTTGAGACAGGTAGCTGGGGACTGAGGACCACTAGGACATGTTGAGACAGGTAGCTGGGGACTGAGGACCACTAGGACATGTTGAGACAGGTAGCTGGGGACTGAGGACCACTAGGACATGTTGAGACAGGTAGCTGGGGACTGAGGACCACTAGGACATGTTGAGACAGCTAGCTGGGGACTGAGGACCACTAGGACATGTTGAGACAGGTAGCTGGGGACTAAGGACCACAATGACATGTTGAGACAGGTAGCTGGGGCCTGAGGACCACTGACATGTTGAGACAGGTGGCTGGGGACTGAGGACCACTAGGACATGTTGAGACAGGTAGCTGGGGACTGAGGACCACTAGGACATGTTGAGACAGGTAGCTGGGGACTGAGGACCACTGATATGTTGAGACAGGTAGCTGGGGACTGAGGACCACTAGGACATGTTGAGACAGGTAGCTGGGGACTGAGGACCAATAGGACATGTTGAGACAGGTAGCTGTGGACTGAGGACCACAAGGACATGTTGAGACAGGTAGCTGGGGACTGATGACCACTAGGACATGTTGAGACAGGTAGCTGGGGACTGAGGACCACTGATATGTTGAGACAGGTAGCTGGGGACTGAGGACCACTAGGACATGTTGAGACAGGTAGCTGGGGACTGAGGACCACTAGGACATGTTGAGACAGGTAGCTGGGGACTGAGGACCACTAGGACATGTTGAGACAGGTAGCTGGGGACTGAGGACCACTAGGACATGTTGAGACAGGTAGCTGGGGACTGAGGACCACTAGGACATGTTGAGACAGGTAGCTGGGGACTGAGGACCACTAGGACATGTTGAGACAGCTAGCTGGGGACTGAGGACCACTAGGACATGTTGAGACAGGTAGCTGGGGACTGAGGACCACTAGGACATGTTGAGACAGGTAGCTGGGGTCTGAGGACCACTGACATGTTGAGACAGGTGGCTGGGGACTGAGGACCACTAGGACATGTTGAGACAGGTAGCTGGGGACTGAGGACCACTAGGACATGTTGAGACAGGTAGCTGGGGACTGAGGACCACTGATATGTTGAGACAGGTAGCTGGGGACTGAGGACCACTAGGACATGTTGAGACAGGTAGCTGGGGACTGAGGACCAATAGGACATGTTGAGACAGGTAGCTGTGGACTGAGGACCACTAGGACATGTTGAGACAGGTAGCTGGGGACTGATGACCACTAGGACATGTTGAGACAGGTAGCTGGGACTGAGGACCACTGATATGTTGAGACAGGTAGCTGGGGACTGAGGACCACTAGGACATGTTGAGACAGGTAGCTGGGGACTGAGGACCACTAGGACATGTTGAGACAGGTAGCTGGGGACTGAGGACCACTAGGACATGTTGAGACAGGTAGCTGGGGACTGAGGACCACTAGGACATGTTGAGACAGATAGCTGGGGACTGAGGACCACTAGGACATGTTGAGACAGGTAGCTGGGGACTGAGGACCACACTGACATGTTGAGACAGGTAGCTGGGGACTGAGGACCACTAGGACATGTTGAGACAGGTAGCTGGGGACTGAGGACCACTAGGACATGTTGAGACAGGTAGCTGGGGACTGAGGACCACTAGGACATGTTGAGACAGGTAGCTGGGGACTGAGGACCACTAGGACATGTTGAGACAGGTAGCTGGGGACTGAGGACCACTAGGACATGTTGAGACAGGTAGCTGGGGACTGAGGACCACTAGGACATGTTGAGACAGGTAGCTGGGGACTGAGGACCACTGACATGTTGAGACAGGTAGCTGGGGACTGAGGACCACTAGGACATGTTGAGACAGGTAGCTGGGGACTGAGGACCACTAGGACATGTTGAGACAGGTAGCTGGGGACTGAGGACCACTAGGACATGTTGAGACAGGTAGCTGGGGACTGAGGACCACTAGGACATGTTGAGACAGGTAGCTGGGGACTGAGGACCACTAGGACATGTTGAGACAGGTAGCTGGGGACTGAGGACCACTAGGACATGTTGAGACAGCTAGCTGGGGACTGAGGACCACTAGGACATGTTGAGACAGGTAGCTGGGGACTGAGGACCACTAGGACATGTTGAGACAGGTAGCTGGGGTCTGAGGACCACTGACATGTTGAGACAGGTGGCTGGGGACTGAGGACCACTAGGACATGTTGAGACAGGTAGCTGGGGACTGAGGACCACTAGGACATGTTGAGACAGGTAGCTGGGGACTGAGGACCACTGATATGTTGAGACAGGTAGCTGGGGACTGAGGACCACTAGGACATGTTGAGACAGGTAGCTGGGGACTGAGGACCAATAGGACATGTTGAGACAGGTAGCTGTGGACTGAGGACCACTAGGACATGTTGAGACAGTAGCTGGGGACTGATGACCACTAGGACATGTTGAGACAGGTAGCTGGGGACTGAGGACCACTGATATGTTGAGACAGGTAGCTGGGGACTGAGGACCACTAGGACATGTTGAGACAGGTAGCTGGGGACTGAGGACCACTAGGACATGTTGAGACAGGTAGCTGGGGACTGAGGACCACTAGGACATGTTGAGACAGGTAGCTGGGGACTGAGGACCACTAGGACATGTTGAGACAGATAGCTGGGGACTGAGGACCACTAGGACATGTTGAGACAGGTAGCTGGGGACTGAGGACCACACTGACATGTTGAGACAGGTAGCTGGGGACTGAGGACCACTAGGACATGTTGAGACAGGTAGCTGGGGACTGAGGACCACTAGGACATGTTGAGACAGGTAGCTGGGGACTGAGGACCACTAGGACATGTTGAGACAGGTAGCTGGGGACTGAGGACCACTAGGACATGTTGAGACAGGTAGCTGGGGACTGAGGACCACTAGGACATGTTGAGACAGGTAGCTGGGGACTGAGGACCACTGACATGTTGAGACAGGTAGCTGGGGACTGAGGACCACTAGGACATGTTGAGACAGGTAGCTGGGGACTGAGGACCACACTGACATGTTGAGACAGGTAGCTGGGGACTGAGGACCACTAGGACATGTTGAGACAGGTAGCTGGGGACTGAGGACCACTGACATGTTGAGACAGGTAGCTGGGGACTGAGGACCACTAGGACATGTTGAGACAGGTAGCTGGGGACTGAGGACCACACTGACATGTTGAGACCGGTAGCTGGGGACTGAGGACCACTAGGACATGTTGAGACAGCTAGCTGGGGACTGAGGACCACTAGGACATGTTGAGACAGGTAGCTGGGGACTGAGGACCACTAGGACATGTTGAGACAGGTAGCTGGGGACTGAGGACCAATAGGACATGTTGAGACAGGTAGCTGTGGACTGAGGACCACTAGGACATGTTGAGACAGGTAGCTGGGGACTGATGACCACTAGGACATGTTGAGACAGGTAGCTGGGGACTGAGGACCACTGATATGTTGAGACAGGTAGCTGGGGACTGAGGACCACTAGGACATGTTGAGACAGGTAGCTGGGGACTGAGGACCACTAGGACATGTTGAGACAGGTAGCTGGGGACTGAGGACCACTAGGACATGTTGAGACAGGTAGCTGGGGACTGAGGACCACTAGGACATGTTGAGACAGGTAGCTGGGGACTGAGGACCACTAGGACATGTTGAGACAGGTAGCTGGGGACTGAGGACCACTAGGACATGTTGAGACAGGTAGCTGGGGACTGAGGACCACTAGGACATGTTGAGACAGCTAGCTGGGGACTGAGGACCACTAGGACATGTTGAGACAGGTAGCTGGGGACTGAGGACCACTAGGACATGTTGAGACAGGTAGCTGGGGTCTGAGGACCACTGACATGTTGAGACAGGTGGCTGGGGACTGAGGACCACTAGGACATGTTGAGACAGGTAGCTGGGGACTGAGGACCACTAGGACATGTTGAGACAGGTAGCTGGGGACTGAGGACCACTGATATGTTGAGACAGGTAGCTGGGGACTGAGGACCACTAGGACATGTTGAGACAGGTAGCTGGGGACTGAGGACCAATAGGACATGTTGAGACAGGTAGCTGTGGACTGAGGACCACTAGGACATGTTGAGACAGGTAGCTGGGGACTGATGACCACTAGGACATGTTGAGACAGGTAGCTGGGGACTGAGGACCACTGATATGTTGAGACAGGTAGCTGGGGACTGAGGACCACTAGGACATGTTGAGACAGGTAGCTGGGGACTGAGGACCACTAGGACATGTTGAGACAGGTAGCTGGGGACTGAGGACCACTGATATGTTGAGACAGGTAGCTGGGGACTGAGGACCACTAGGACATGTTGAGACAGGTAGCTGGGGACTGAGGACCAATAGGACATGTTGAGACAGGTAGCTGTGGACTGAGGACCACTAGGACATGTTGAGACAGGTAGCTGGGGACTGATGACCACTAGGACATGTTGAGACAGGTAGCTGGGGACTGAGGACCACTGATATGTTGAGACAGGTAGCTGGGGACTGAGGACCACTAGGACATGTTGAGACAGGTAGCTGGGGACTGAGGACCACTAGGACATGTTGAGACAGGTAGCTGGGGACTGAGGACCACTAGGACATGTTGAGACAGGTAGCTGGGGACTGAGGACCACTAGGACATGTTGAGACAGCTAGCTGGGGACTGAGGACCACTAGGACATGTTGAGACAGGTAGCTGGGGACTGAGGACCACACTGACATGTTGAGACAGGTAGCTGGGGACTGAGGACCACTAGGACATGTTGAGACAGGTAGCTGGGGACTGAGGACCACTAGGACATGTTGAGACAGGTAGCTGGGGACTGAGGACCACTAGGACATGTTGAGACAGGTAGCTGGGGACTGAGGACCACTAGGACATGTTGAGACAGGTAGCTGGGGACTGAGGACCACTAGGACATGTTGAGACAGGTAGCTGGGGACTGAGGACCACTGACATGTTGAGACAGGTAGCTGGGGACTGAGGACCACTAGGACATGTTGAGACAGGTAGCTGGGGACTGAGGACCACACTGACATGTTGAGACAGGTAGCTGGGGACTGAGGACCACTAGGACATGTTGAGACAGGTAGCTGGGGACTGAGGACCACTGACATGTTGAGACAGGTAGCTGGGGACTGAGGACCACTAGGACATGTTGAGACAGGTAGCTGGGGACTGAGGACCACACTGACATGTTGAGACAGGTAGCTGGGGACTGAGGACCACTAGGACATGTTGAGACAGCTAGCTGGGGACTGAGGACCACTAGGACATGTTGAGACAGGTAGCTGGGGACTGAGGACCACTAGGACATGTTGAGACAGGTAGCTTAACAGTCATCTCAGGTAGTCTTAACAGCTCCTCTCGCCACAGTAAACTGACCAGTCTAACAGACCTCTCCTCCTCTCTCTCCCTCCACAGTAAACTGACCAGTCTTAACAGTCCTCTTTCTCCCTCCACAGTAAACTGACCAGTCTTAACAGTCCTCTTTCTCCCTCCACAGTAAACTGACCAGTCTTAACAGTCCTCTCTCTCCCTCCACAGTAAACTGACCAGTCTTAACAGTCCTCTCCTCCTCTCTCTCCCTCCACAGTAAACTGACCAGTCTAACAGTCCTCTCCTCCTCTCTCTCCCTCCACAGTAAACTGACCAGTCTTAACAGTCCTCTCCTCCTCTCTCTCCCTCCACAGTAAACTGACCAGTCTAACAGTCCTCTCCGCCTCTCTCTCCCTCCACAGTAAACTGACCAGTCTTAACAGTCATCTCCTCTCACCACAGTAAACTGACCAGTCTTAACAGTCCTCTCCTCCTCTCTCTCCCTCCACAGTAAACTGACCAGTCTTAACAGTCCTCTTTCTCCCTCCACAGTAAACTGACCAGTCTTAACAGTCCTCTTTCTCCCTCCACAGTAAACTGACCAGTCTTAACAGTCCTCTCTCTCCCTCCACAGTAAACTGACCAGTCTTAACAGTCCTCTCCTCCTCTCTCTCCCTCCACAGTAAACTGACCAGTCTAACAGTCCTCTCCTCCTCTCTCTCCCTCCACAGTAAACTGACCAGTCTTAACAGTCCTCTCCTCCTCTCTCTCCCTCCACAGTAAACTGACCAGTCTAACAGTCCTCTCCGCCTCTCTCTCCCTCCACAGTAAACTGACCAGTCTTAACAGTCATCTCCTCTCACCACAGTAAACTGACCAGTCTTAACAGTCCTCTCCTCCTCTCTCTCCCTCCACAGTAAACTGACCAGTCTAACAGTCCTCTCCTCCTCTCTCTCCCTCCACAGTAAACTGACCAGTCTTAACAGTCCTCTCCTCCTCTCTCTCCCTCCACAGTAAACTGACCAGTCTTAACAGTCCTCTCTTCCTCTCTCTCCCTCCACAGTAAACTGACCAGTCTAACAGTCCTCTCCTCCTCTCTCTCCCTCCACAGTAAACTGACCAGTCTTAACAGTCCTCTCCTCCTCTCTCTCCCTCCACAGTAAACTGACTAGTCTTAACAGTCCTCTCCTCCTCTCTCTCCCTCCACAGTAAACTGACCAGTCTTAACAGTCCTCTCCTCTCGCCACAGTAAGCTGCGTCACATCGTGGATGAGATGGTGACCACGGAGAGGGAGTACGTGCGTTCCCTCCGTTACATCATCGAGCACTACTTCCCCGAGATGGAGAGAGGAGACCTCCCGCAGGACCTCAGGGGAAAACGCAGCGTCATCTTTGGGAACCTGGAGAAGCTTATGGACTTCCACAGCCAGTACTTCCTCAAGGAGTTGGAGAGCTGCTGCAACCACCCTCTGAGGGTGTCACACTGCTTCCTACGACACGTAAGAGACCTCATTCCTCTAACGATTTGTTTCAATATACCCAGAGGTAATGTTACTACTGAAAATCACCTATTACGAGTCTCACGCTGCTTCCTACGACACGAGTAAGAGACCTCTTCGTACCTCTTACTCTATAGCCGAATGACAATATGTTCCTCAAACGGTAGAGGATATCCACTTCTGTTACAGCCGAATGACAGTGTTCCTGAGGTAGCATTACTGAGGTAGCATTACTGAGGTAGCATTACTGAGGTAGCATTACTGAGGTAGCATTACTGAGGTAGCATTACTGAGGTAGCATTACTGAGGTAGCATTACTGAGGTAACATTACTGATGATTACATTACCGAGGTAACATTACTGAGGTAACATTACCGAGGTAACATTACCGAGGTAGCATTACCGAGGTAGCATTACTGAGGTAGCATTACTGAGGTAACATTACTGAGGTAACATTACTGAGGTAACATTACTGATGATTACATTACTGAGGTAATATTACTGAAGTAACATTCCTGAGGTAACATTACCGAGGTAACATTACCGAGGTAGCACTACTGAGGTAGCATTACTGAGGTAACATTACCGAGGTAACATTACCGAGGTAGCATTACCGAGGTAACATTACTGAGGTAGCATTACCGAGGAAGGATTACTGAGGTAACATTACTGCGGTAACATTACTGAGGTAACATTACTGAGCATCATTACTGCGGTAACATTACTGAGGTAACATTACTGAGGTAACCACCCCCTTTATTCTCACTGTTTCCTGCGCCTCTAGACATCTACAGTATACTATATCCTAACGATGTCGATGTGTTCCTGAGGTTCCTTGGTCCAGTACGTTTAACTGGCCGGCCCTGGTATCTAGCTGCTCGTTAACCTCAAGGCAGGATTTTGGCTTTAGGGAGGCGCTTTTACCTTCAAATACCAACCCAGCTGTGAAAATACTGAACTCTACTAAGCTCTCTAGCAGGTTCCATGTTGTCACAACCCTGTTTCCCTCACACACACACACACACACACACTGTTCTCTCTTTACCTTCATACCTGTGGTCGTTCTCAGACCCCTTGGTTTGATTTAAACATCCTGATTTTCCACCCTTCAAACAGCAGCTGGAGACGTAGTCCTCTCTCCCATTCTTATAACAGGGAGATGTAGTCCTCTCTCCCAGGCTTATAACAGGGAGATGTAGTCCTCTCTCCCAGGCTTATAACAGGGAGATGTAGTCCTCTCTACCAGGCTTATAACAGGGAGATGTAGTCCTCTCTACCAGGCTTATAACAGGGAGATGTAGTCCTCTACCAGGCTTATAACAGGGAGATGTAGTCCTCTCTCCCAGGCTTATAACAGGGAGATGTAGTCCTCTCTCCCAGGCTTATAACAGGGAGATGTAGTCCTCTACCAGGCTTATAACAGGGAGATGTAGTCCTCTCTACCAGGCTTATAACAGGGAGATGTAGTCCTCTACCAGGCTTATAACAGGGAGATGTAGTCCTCTCTACCAGGCTTATAACAGGGAGATGTAGTCCTCTCTCCCAGGCTTATAACAGGGAGATGTAGTCCTCTACCAGGCTTATAACAGGGAGATGTAGTCCTCTCTACCAGGCTTATAACAGGGAGATGTAGTCCTCTCTACCAGGCTTATAACAGGGAGATGTAGTCCTCTCTCCCAGGCTTATAACAGGGAGATGTAGTCCTCTCTCCCAGGCTTATAACAGGGAGATGTAGTCCTCTCTACCAGGCTTATAACAGGGAGATGTAGTCCTCTCTACCAGGCTTATAACAGGGAGATGTAGTCCTCTCTCCCAGGCTTATAACAGGGAGATGTAGTCCTCTACCAGGCTTATAACAGGGAGATGTAGTCCTCTCTACCAGGCTTATAACAGGGAGATGTAGTCCTCTACCAGGCTTATAACAGGGAGATGTAGTCCTCTCTCCCAGGCTTATAACAGGGAGATGTAGTCCTCTACCAGGCTTATAACAGGGAGATGTAGTCCTCTCTCCCAGGCTTATAACAGGGAGACGTAGTCCTCTCTCCCAGGCTTATAACAGGGAGATGTAGTCCTCTACCAGGCTTATAACAGGGAGATGTAGTCCTCTCCCAGGCTTATAACAGGGAGATGTAGTCCTCTCTCCCAGGCTTATAACAGGGAGATGTAGTCCTCTCTCCCAGGCTTATAACAGGGAGATGTAGTCCTCTCTACCAGGCTTATAGCAGGGAGATGTAGTCCTCTCTCCCAGGCTTATAACAGGGAGATGTAGTCCTCTCTCCCAGGCTTATAACAGGGAGATGTAGTCCTCTCTCCCAGGCTTATAACAGGGAGATGTAGTCCTCTCTCCCAGGCTTATAACAGGGAGATGTAGTCCTCTCCCAGGCTTATAGCAGGGAGATGTAGTCCTCTCTCCCAGGCTTATAACAGGGAGATGTAGTCCTCTCTCCCAGGCTTATAACAGGGAGATGTAGTCCTCTCTCCCAGGCTTATAACAGGGAGATGTAGTCCTCTCTACCAGGCTTATAACAGGGAGATATAGTCCTCTCTCCCAGGCTTATAACAGGGAGATGTAGTCCTCTCTACCAGACTTATAACAGGGAGATGTAGTCCTCTCTACCAGGCTTATAACAGGGAGATGTAGTCATCTCTACCAGGCTTATAACAGGGAGATGTAGTCCTCTCTACCAGGCTTATAACAGGGAGATGTAGTCCTCTCTACCGGGCTTATAACAGGGAGATGTAGTCCTCTCTCCCAGGCTTATAACAGGGAGATGTAGTCCTCTCTACCAGGCTTATAACAGGGAGATGTAGTCCTCTCTCCCAGGCTTATAGCAGGAAGACGTAGTCCTCTCTCCCATTCTTATAACAGGGAGACGTAGTCCTCTCTCCCAGGCTTATAACAGGGAGACGTAGTCCTCTCTCCCAGGCTTATAACAGGGAGATATAGTCCTCTCTCCCAGGCTTATAACAGGGAGATGTAGTCCTCTCTACCAGACTTATAACAGGGAGATGTAGTATGTAGTCCTCTCTACCAGGCTTATAACAGGGAGATGTAGTCATCTCTACCAGGCTTATAACAGGGAGATGTAGTCCTCTCTACCAGGCTTATAACAGGGAGATGTAGTCCTCTCTACCAGGCTTATAACAGGGAGATGTAGTCCTCTCTACCGGGCTTATAACAGGGAGATGTAGTCCTCTCTCCCAGGCTTATAACAGGGAGATGTAGTCCTCTCTACCAGGCTTATAACAGGGAGATGTAGTCCTCTCTCCCAGGCTTATAGCAGGAAGACGTAGTCCTCTCTCCCATTCTTATAACAGGGAGACGTAGTCCTCTCTCCCAGGCTTATAACAGGGAGACGTAGTCCTCTCTCCCAGGCTTATAACAGGGAGACATAGTCCTCTCTCCCAGGCTTATAGCAGGAAGACGTAGTCCTCTCTCCCAGGCTTATAACAGGGAGACGTAGTCCTCTCTCCCAGGCTTATAACAGGGAGACGTAGTCCTCTCTCCCAGGCTTATAACAGGGAGACGTAGTCCTCTCTCCCAGGCTTATAACAGGGAGACTGGATCTGCGTCCCTGATGGCTAGATATAGTGCACCTCTTTTGACCCGAGCCTTATGGGCTAGTGCACTACATAGGGACTAGTGTGCCGTTTGGGACGTAGGCTAAGTCGACACATTCCTGGCTATAAAAGTCTGGGAGAGATATTACACTCTGTACGAATATAAAAAAGCAACCAAGTAATTTGATGTCTCGCCAGAATTCTCGCCAAATAAAACCGAACTTGTCGAGAAATGGAGAGTTCTCGTTTCCTTTTTTTGGTACAGGGCATGTTTACAGAACAAGAGAGGGTTTTCTGTTTTCTCTCAGTAGAATGATTTGTTCTGTTTCCATGTAATCCACAGCAAGACGCGTTCGGCCTGTACGCTCTGTACAGTAAGAACAAGCCTCGGTCTGATACGCTGTTGGCCAGCCACGGAAACAGCTTCTTCAGGGTGAGGAAGAAGAACACACCAGAACAGACATACATGTGCTTCAGAACGTACAGACAACTAGCTGTGGCTCTTTGCACTGACTGTCTGTCTGTCTGTCTGTCTGTCTAGCTGTCTGTCTAGCTGTCTGTCTGTCTGTCTGTCTGTCTGTCTGTCTGTCTAGCTGTCTGTCTAGCTGTCTGTCTGTATGCTTGTCTGTCTGTCTGTCTGTCTGTTTGTCTGTCTGTCTAGCTGTGGTTTTTTGCACCTAACTGACTGTCTGTCTGTCTGTCTGTCTGTCTAACTGCATAACCTTTGACCTCTAACCGCTATAGAACAAGCAGCTGAAGCTGGGAGATAAGATGGACCTGACCTCCTACCTGTTAAAGCCCATTCAGAGGATGTCTAGCTGTCTGTCTGTCTGATTAGCTGTCTGTCTGCCTGTCTGTCTGTCTAGCTAGCTGTCTAGCTGTATAACCTTTCACCTCTAACCACTATAGAACAAGCAGCTGAAGCTGGGAGATAAGATGGACCTGGCCTCCTACCTGTTAAAGCCCATCCAGAGGATGGCTAAATACGCTCTCCTCCTCAAAGACCTGATCAAGGAGGTGAGCGAGGCGCAGGAGACAGAGCTGGGCTACCTCCGAGCCGCCGCGGAGATGGTCAAGTTCCAGCTGCGTCACGGCAACGACCTGCTCGCCATGGACGCCATTCGAGACTGTGATGTGAGTGACGCACCTTCAGCCTGAGAGTTATCGTGTCTTCTTTGACCCTCACAGAGTTACGGTCCAACTCGGGAGACGGCCGAGGGGAGACGGCCGAGGGGGAGACGGCCGAGGGGGAGACGGCCGAGGGGGAGACGGCCGAGGGGGGAGACGGCCGAGGGGGAGAACGGCTCATAATAACGTCTGGAGTGACACGGTATCCAACATAGAAACCATGTGATGTGTTTGATCCCATTCCACTAATTCCACTCCAGCCGTTACCACGAGCCCGTCCTCCCCAAGTAAGGTGCCACCAGCCTCCTGTGTGGTACAGCGATAATATGACAAACTCTCTGTGGAACTGAACGATTTGGGGAAGTCTGAAATACAAGGGGGGGGGGGGGATTGTAAAATACTACTGGGACAGTTCTAGACTTGGGGATTGTGAAATAGCAGGGTGAAGAACGAGACTTGGGAGGATGGCAACGTGCAACAGGTGTTTGAGTAACATGAAGTGTTGTATATTTAGCCTGACTCTTGTCTCGTCCTCCCCAGGTGAACCTGAAGGAGCAGGGTCAGCTGGTCAGACAGGATGAGTTCTGGATCTGGTATGGCAGGAAGAAGTGTCAGCGCCATGTCTTCCTGTTTCAAGACCTGGTGCTGTTCAGTAAACCCAAACGCATCGAAGGAGGACTGGACGTTTACATCTACAAACACTCCTTTAAGGTGGGTCCCTCTATATCTACCCTCTATATCCACCAACACTCCTTTAAGGTGGGTCCCTCTATATCTACCCTCTATATCCACCAACACTCCTTTAAGGTGGGTCCCTCTATATCTACCCTCTATATCCACCAACACTCCTTTAAGGTGGGTCCCTCTATATCTACCCTCTATATCTACCCTCTATATCTACAAACACTCCTTTAAGGTGGGTCCCTCTATATCTACCCTCTATATCTACCCTCTATATCTACCCTCTATATCTATCCTCTATATCTACCCTCTATATCTACAAACACTCCTTTAAGGTGGGTCCCTCTATATCTACCCTCTATATCTACCCTCTATATCTACCCTCTATATCTACCAACACTCCTTTAAGGTGGGTCCCTCTATATCTACCAACACTCCTTTAAGGTGGGTCCCTCTATATCTACAAACACTCCTTTAAGGTGGGTCCCTCTATATCTACCCTCTATATCTACCCTCTATATCTACCCTCTATATCTACCCTCTATATCTACCCTCTATATCTACCAACACTCCTTTAAGGTGGGTCCCTCTATATCTACCAACACTCCTTTAAGGTGGGTCCCTCTATATCCACCAACACTCCTTTAAGGTGGGTCCCTCTATATCTACCCTCTATATCTACCCTCTATATCTACCCTATATATCTACCAACACTCCTTTAAGGTAGGTCCCTCTATATCTACCAACACTCCTTTAAGGTGGGTCCCTCTATATCGACCCTCTATATCTACAAACACTCCTTTAAGGTGGGTCCCTCTATATCTACCCTCTATATCTAACCTCTATATCTACCCTCTATATCTACCCTCTATATCCACCAACACTCCTTTAAGGTGGGTCCCTCTATATCTACCCTCTATATCTACCCTCTATATCTACAAACACTCCTTTAAGGTGGGTCCCTCTATATCTACCCTCTATATCCACCAACACTCCTTTAAGGTGGGTCCCTCTATATCTACCCTCTATATCTACCAACACTCCTTTAAGGTGGGTCCCTCTATATCTACCAACACTCCTTTAAGGTGGGTCCCTCTATATCTACCAACACTCCTTTAAGGTGGGTCCCTCTATATCTACCAACACTCCTTTAAGGTGGGTCCCTCTATATCTACCCTCTATATCTACCAACACTCCTTTAAGGTGGGTCTCTCTATATCTACCAACACTCCTTTAAGGTGGGTCCCTCTATATCTACCAACACTTCTTTAAGGTGGGTCCCTCTATATCTACCCTCTATATCTACCAACACTTCTTTAAGGTGGGTCCCTCTATATCTACCCTCTATATCTACCCTCTATATCTACCAACACTTCTTTAAGGTGGGTCCCTCTATATCTACCAACACTCCTTTAAGGTGGGTCCCTCTATATCTACCAACACTCCTTTAAGGTGGGTCCCTCTATATCTACCAACACTTATTTAAGGTGGGTCCCTCTATATCTACCAACACTCCTTTAAGGTGGGTCCCTCTATATCTACCCTCTATATCTACCCTCTATATCTACCCTCTATATCTACCAACACTCCTTTAAGGTGGGTCCCTCTATACCTACCCTCTATATCCACCAACACTCCTTTAAGGTGGGTCCCTCTATATCTACCCTCTATATCTACCCTATATATCTACCAGCACTCCTTTAAGGTGGGTCCCTCTATATCTACCCTCTATATCTACCCTCTATATCTACCAACACTCCTTTAAGGTGGGTCCCTCTATATCTACCCTCTATATCTACCCTCTATATCCACCAACACTCCTTTAAGGTGGGACCCTCTATATCTACCCTCTATATCTACCAACACTCCTTTAAGGTGGGTCCCTCTATATCTACCAACACTCCTTTAAGGTGGGTCCCTCTATATCTACCCTCTATATCTACCAACACTCCTTTAAGGTGGGTCCCTCTATATCTACCCTCTATATCTACCCTCTATATCCACCAACACTCCTTTAAGGTGGGACCCTCTATATCTACCCTCTATATCTACCCTCTATATCTACCAACACTCCTTTAAGGTGGGTCCCTCTATATCTACCAACATTCCTTTAAGGTGGGTCCCTCTATATCTACCCTCTATATCTACCAACACTCCTTTAAGGTGGGTCTCTCTATATCTACAAACACTTCTTTAAGGTGGGTCCCTCTATATCTACCAACACTCCTTTAAGGTGGGTCCCTCTATATCTACCAACACTTCTTTAAGGTGGGTCCCTCTATATCTACCCTCTATATCTACCAACACTTCTTTAAGGTGGGTCCCTCTATATCTACCCTATATATCTACCCTATATATCTACCAGCACTCCTTTAAGGTGGGTCCCTCTATATCTACCCTCTATATCTACCCTCTATATCTACCCTCTATATCTACCAACACTCCTTTAAGGTGGGACCCTCTATATCTACCCTCTATATCTACCCTCTATATCTACCAACACTCCTTTAAGGTGGGTCCCTCTATATCTACCAACATTCCTTTAAGGTGGGTCCCTCTATATCTACCCTCTATATCTACCAACACTCCTTTAAGGTGGGTCTCTCTATATCTACAAACACTTCTTTAAGGTGGGTCCCTCTATATCTACCAACACTCCTTTAAGGTGGGTCCCTCTATATCTACCAACACTTCTTTAAGGTGGGTCCCTCTATATCTACCCTCTATATCTACCAACACTTCTTTAAGGCGGGTCCCTCTATATCTACCCTATATATCTACCCTATATATCTACCAGCACTCCTTTAAGGTGGGTCCCTCTATATCTACCCTCTATATCTACCCTCTATATCTACCCTCTATATCTACCAACACTCCTTTAAGGTGGGTCCCTCTATATCTACCCTCTATATCTACCCTCTATATCCACCAACACTCCTTTAAGGTGGGACCCTCTATATCTACCCTCTATATCTACCCTCTATATCTACCAACACTCCTTTAAGGTGGGTCCCTCTATATCTACCAACACTCCTTTAAGGTGGGTCCCTCTATATCTACCCTCTATATCTACCAACACTCCTTTAAGGTGGGTCTCTCTATATCTACAAACACTTCTTTAAGGTGGGTCCCTCTATATCTACCAACACTCCTTTAAGGTGGGTCCCTCTATATCTACCAACACTTCTTTAAGGTGGGTCCCTCTATATCTACCCTCTATATCTACCAACACTTCTTTAAGGTGGGTCCCTCTATATCTACCCTCTATATCTACCCTCTATATCTACCAACACTTCTTTAAGGTGGGTCCCTCTATATCTACCAACACTCCTTTAAGGTGGGTCCCTCTATATCTACCAACACTCCTTTAAGGTGGGTCCCTCTATATCTACCAACACTTCTTTAAGGTGGGTCCCTCTATATCTACCAACACTCCTTTAAGGTGGGTCCCTCTATATCTACCCTCTATATCTACCCTCTATATCTACCAACACTCCTTTAAGGTGGGTCCCTCTATACCTACCCTCTATATCCACCAACACTCCTTTAAGGTGGGTCCCTCTATATCTACCCTCTATATCTACCCTCTATATCTACCCTATATATCTACCAGCACTCCTTTAAGGTGGGTCCCTCTATATCTACCCTCTATATCTACCCTCTATATCTACCCTCTATATCTACCCTCTATATCTACCAACACTCCTTTAAGGTGGGTCCCTCTATATCTACCCTCTATATCTACCCTCTATATCCACCAACACTCCTTTAAGGTGGGACCCTCTATATCTACCCTCTATATCTACCCTCTATATCTACCAACACTCCTTTAAGGGGAGTCCCTCTATATCTACCCTCTATATCCACCAACACTCCTTTAAGGTGGGACCCTCTATATCTACCAACACTCCTTTAAGGTGGGTCCCTCTATATCTACCCTCTATATCTACCCTCTATATCCACCAACACTCCTTTAAGGTGGGTCCCTATATATCTACCAACACTCCTTTAAGGTGGGACCCTCTATATCTACCCTCTATATCTACCAACACTCCTTTAAGGTGGGTCCCTCTATATCTACCCTCTATATCTACCCTCTATATCTACCAACACTCCTTTAAGGTGGGTCCCTCTATATCTACCAACACCCCTTTAAGGTGGGTCCCTCTATATCTACAAACACTCCATTAAGTGTTGGTTATACTGTGGCCAGTTGTAGAAGTGACATAGGGATTTGGTTATACTGTGGCCAGTTGTAGTAGTGACATAGGGATTTGGTTATACTGTGGTCAGTTGTAGTAGTGACATAGGGATTAGGTTATACTGTGGTCAGTTGTAGTAGTGACATAGGGATTAGGTTATACTGTGGTCAGTTGTAGTAGTGACATAGGGATTAGGTTATACTGTGGTCAGTTGTAGTAGTGACATAGGGATTAGGTTATACTGTGGTCAGTTGTAGTAGTGACATAGGGATTAGGTTATACTGTGGTCAGTTGTAGAGGTGACATAGGGATTTGGTTATACTGTGGTCAGTTGTAGAAGTGACATAGGGATTAGGTTATACTGTGGTCAGTTGTAGAGGTGACATAGGGATTTGGTTATACTGTGGTCAGTTGTAGAAGTGTCATAGGGATTAGGTTATACTGTGGTCAGTTGTAGAGGTGACATAGGGATTAGGTTATACTGTGGTCAGTTGTAGTAGTGACATAGGGATTAGGTTATACTGTGGTCAGTTGTAGAAGTGACATAGGGATTAGGTTATACTGTGGTCAGTTGTAGAGGTGACATAGGGATTAGGTTATACTGTGGTCAGTTGTAGAGGTGACATAGGGATTAGGTTATACTGTGGTCAGTTGTAGTAGTGACATAGGGATTAGGTTATACTGTGGCCAGTTGTAGTAGTGACATAGGGATTTGGTTCTCCTTTGTTTTTACAATGTAGAGATGTGATAAGCAGAAACGTAGAAGTTGTAAAAAAAAAAAGGAATGTTATTTTGTTGGGAATCACATCTCCCTCCCTCTCTCTCTTTCTCCCTCTCCCCAGACGGCAGACGTGGGGATGACAGAGACATCTGGGGACAACAGTCTTCGTTTCGAGGTGTGGTTCAGACGCAGGAGCAGTAAGAACCAGACGTATGTCCTGCAGGCCTCCAACGCAGACATCAAACACGCCTGGACCTCCAACATCGCACGTATCCTCTGGCAGCAGGCTACCCGGAATAAAGGTAGAGATGAGGGAGGGAGGGAGGGAGGGAGGGAGAGAGGGAGGGAGGGAGGGAGGGAGGGAGGGAGGGAGGGAGGGAGGGAGGGAGGGAGGGGGAGGGAGAGACAGAGAGGGAGAGAGAGAGAGAGAGGGAGGGAGGGAGGGAGGGAGAGGGAGAGACAGAGAGAGGGAGAGACAGAGAGAGGGAGAGAGAGAGACAGAGAGAAGGAGAGAGAGGGAACATAACAGTTGATACAAGTGTTATCTGGGTCTGTTTGGGTGGGCCCAGTGTGGTTAATTCATCTCTGTGTTGTGTTCAGAGATCCGTAATCAGGAGATGGTTTCCATGGGAGTGGGTAACAAGCCGTTCCTGGACATTAAACCCAGTGATGCTGCCATCAACGACAGGGCTATAGACTACATCATGAAGGGACGAGGTAACCACTAAACCACTGTCTATTACACTGATCAATAACCACTAAACCACTGTCTAGTACACTGATCAATAACCACTAAACCACTGTCTAGTACACTGATCAATAACCACTAAACCACTGTCTATTACACTGATCAATAACCACTAAACTAAACCGCTGTCTATTACAATGATCAATAACCACTAAACCACTGTCTATTACACTGATCAATAACCACTAAACTAAACCACTGTCTATTACACTGATCAATAACCATTAAACCACTGTCTAGTACACTAATCAATAACCACTAAACCACTGTCTATTACACTGATCAATAACCACTAAACCACTGTCTATTACACTGATCAATAACCACTAAACTAAACCACTGTCTATTACACTGATCAATAACCATTAAACCACTGTCTAGTACACTGATCAATAACCACTAAACCACTGTCTATTACACTGATCAATAACCAATAAACCACCGTCTAGTACACTGATCAATAACCACTAAACTAAACCACTGTCTATTACACTGATCAATAACCACTAAACCACTGTCTAGTACACTGATCAATAACCACTAAACCACTGTCTAGTACACTGATCAATAACCACTAAACCACTGTCTATTACACTGATCAATAACCATTAAACTAAACCACTGTCTAGTACACTGATCAATAACCACTAAACCACTGTCTAGTACACTGATCAATAACCACTAAACCACTGTCTATTACACTGATCAATAACCATTAAACTAAACCACTGTCTAGTACACTGATCAATAACCACTGTGTAGTACACTGATCAATAACCACTAAACCACTGTCTGGTACACTGATCAATAACCACTAAACCACTGTCTATTACACTGATCAATAACCACTAAACCACTGTCTAGTACACTGATCAATAACCACTAAACCACTGTCTATTACACTGATCAATAACCACTAAACCACTGTCTATTACACTGATCAATAACCACTAAACCACTGTCTATTACACTGATCAATAACCACTAAACTAAACCACTGTCTATTACACTGATCAATAACCATTAAACCACTGTCTAGTACACTAATCAATAACCACTAAACCACTGTCTATTACACTGATCAATAACCACTAAACCACTGTCTATTACACTGATCAATAACCACTAAACTAAACCACTGTCTATTACACTGATCAATAACCATTAAACCACTGTCTAGTACACTGATCAATAACCACTAAACCACTGTCTATTACACTGATCAATAACCAATAAACCGCCGTCTAGTACACTGATCAATAACCACTAAACTAAACCACTGTCTATTACACTGATCAATAACCACTAAACCACTGTCTAGTACACTGATCAATAACCACTAAACCACTGTCTAGTACACTGATCAATAACCACTAAACCACTGTCTATTACACTGATCAATAACCATTAAACTAAACCACTGTCTAGTACACTGATCAATAACCACTAAACCACTGTCTAGTACACTGATCAATAACCACTAAACCACTGTCTATTACACTGATCAATAACCATTAAACTAAACCACTGTCTAGTACACTGATCAATAACCACTGTGTAGTACACTGATCAATAACCACTAAACCACTGTCTAGTACACTGATCAATAACCACTAAACCACTGTCTATTACACTGATCAATAACCACTAAACCACTGTCTAGTACACTGATCAATAACCACTAAACCACTGTCTATTACACTGATCAATAACCACTAAACCACTGTCTATTACACTGATCAATAACCACTAAACCACTGTCTATTACACTGATCAATAACCACTAAAGCAAAGCGGTCCCTGAATATATGACTGACCCGTCCTGTCCTCTCCTGTCCCCCAGGTGCCAGAACTCGAGCCTCCATTGCCGTGTCCCTGTTCGACCACTCCAACCCTTTCAAGCGTACAGCGTCGAGTAACGGGGGGTCTGGCGGTGGGGCCCCTGCTGCGTCTGGCTCCTGCACTCTCCTGGGGCCCCTCAACCTGCACATGTACAGCAGCCACAGCCAGGCCCTGCTGCCCGGGGGAGAGAGGCCCTTCATCAACCCGTGTATGGAGGAAGACGAGTTGGAGCACGAGACCAGCAGCCAGCCATCCATGAGTACATACTGTATAGATCATCCCTCCATACTGTATAGATCATCCCTCCATACTGTATAGATCATCCCTCCATACTGTATAGATCATCCCTCCATGACTACATACTGTATAGATCATCCCTCCATACTGTATAGATCATCCCTCCATGACTACATACTGTATAGATCATCCCTCCATGAGTACATACTGTATAGATCATCCCTCCATACTGTATAGATCATCCCTCCATACTGTATAGATCATCCCTCCATACTGTATAGATCATCCCTCCATGACTACATACTGTATAGATCATCCCTCCATACTGTATAGATCATCCCTCCATGACTACATACTGTATAGATCATGCCTCCATCCCTCCATACTGTATAGATCATCCCTCCATGACTACATACTGTATAGATCATCCCTCCATACTGTATAGATCATCCCTCCATGACTACATACTGTATAGATCATCCCTCCATACTGTATAGATTATCCCTCCATGACTACATACTGTATAGATCATCCCTCCATGAGTACATACTGTATAGATCATCCCTCCATGACTACATACTGTATAGATCATCCCTCCATGACTACATACTGTATAGATCATCCCTCCATGACTCCATACTGTATAGATCATCCCTCCATGAGTACATACTGTATAGATCATCCCTCCATGACTACATACTGTATAGATCATCCCTCCATACTGTATAGATCATCCCTCATGACTATATACTATATAGATCATCCCTCCATGACTCCATACTGTATAGATCATCCCTCCATGACTCCATACTGTATAGATCATCCCTCCATGAGTACATACTGTATAGATCATCCCTCATGACTACATACTGTATAGATCATTCCTCCATGACTACATACTGTATAGATCATCCCTCCATACTGTATAGATCATCCCTCCATACTGTATAGATCATCCCTCCATACTGTATAGATCATCCCTCCATGTGTACATACTGCATAGATCATCCCTCCATGACTACATACTGTATAGATAATCCCTCCATACTGTATAGATCATCATCCTCCATGACGACATACTGTATAGATTATCCCTCCATGACTACATACTGCATAGATCATCCCTCCATGACTACATACTGTATAGATCATCCCTCCATGCCTACATACTGTATAGATCATCCCTCCACGAGTACATACGGTATAGATCATCCCTCCATACTGTATAGATCATCCCTCCATGACTACATACTGTATAGATCATCCCTCCATACTGTATAGATCATCCCTCCATGACTACATACTGTATAGATCATCCCTCCATACTGTATAGATCATCCCTCCATGAGTACATACTGTATAGATCATCCCTCCATGACTACATACTGTATAGATCATCCCTCCATGACTACATACTGTATAGATCATCCCTCCATGACTACATACTGTATAGATCATCCCTCCATCCCTCCATACTGTATAGATCATCCCTCATGACTATATACTATATAGATCATCCCTCCATGACTCCATACTGTATAGATCATCCCTCCATGAGTACATACTGTATAGATCATCCCTCATGACTACATACTGTATAGATCATTCCTCCATGACTACATACTGTATAGATCATCCCTCCATACTGTATAGATCATCCCTCCATACTGTATAGATCATCCCTCCATGTGTACATACTGTATAGATCATCCCTCCATGACTACATACTGTATAGATAATCCCTCCATACTGTATAGATCATCCCTCCATGACTACATACTGTATAGATCATCATCCTCCATGACGACATACTGTATAGATTATCCCTCCATGACTACATACTGCATAGATCATCCCTCCATGACTACATACTGTATAGATCATCCCTCCATGCCTACATACTGTATAGATCATCCCTCCACGAGTACATACTGTATAGATCATCCCTCCATACTGTATAGATCATCCCTCTATGACTACATACTGTATAGATCATCCCTCCATACTGTATAGATCATCCCTCCATGACTACATACTGTATAGATCATCCCTCCATGACTACATACTGTATAGATCATCCCTCCATGACTACATATTGTATAGATCATCCCTCCATACTGTATAGATCATCCCTCCATGACTACATACTGTATAGATCATCCCTCCATGACTACATACTGTATAGATCACCCCTCCATGAGTACATACTGTATAGATCATCCCTCCATCCCTCCATACTGTATAGATCATCCCTCCATGACTACATACTGTATAGATCATCCCTCCATGAGTACATACTGTATAGATCATCCCCCCATGACTACATACTGTATAGATCATCCCTCCATACTGTATAGATCATCCCTCCAAGACTACATACTGTATAGATCATCATCCTCCATGACGACATACTGTATAGATTATCCCTCCATGACTACATACTGCATAGATCATCCCTCCATGACTACATACTGTATAGATCATCCCTCCATGCCTACATACTGTATAGATCATCCCTCCATGAGTACATACAGTATAGATCATCCCTCCATACTGTATAGATCATCCCTCCATACTGTATAGATCATCCCTCCATACTGTATAGATCATCCCTCCATACTGTATAGATCATCCCTCCATGACTACATACTGTATAGATCATCCCTCCATGAGTACATACTGTATAGATCATCCCTCCATGACTACATACTGTATAGATCATCCCTGCATGAATACATACTGTATAGATCATCCCTCCATGAGTACATACTGTATAGATCATCCCTCCATCCCTCCATACTGTATAGATCATCCCTCCAAGACTACATACTGTATAGATCATCCCTCCATGAGTACATACTGTATAGATCATCCCCCCATGACTACATACTGTATAGATCATCCCTCCATACTGTATAGATCATCCCTCCATGACTACATACTGTATATATCATCATCCTCCATGACGACATACTGTATAGATTATCCCTCCATGACTACATACTGCATAGATCATCCCTCCATGAGTACATACAGTATAGATCATCCCTCCATACTGTATAGATCATCCCTCCATACTGTATAGATCATCCCTCCATACTGTATAGATCATCCCTCCATGACTACATACTGTATAGATCATCCCTCCATGACTACATACTGTATAGATCATCCCTCCATGACTACATACTGTATAGATCATCCCTGCATGAATACATACTGTATAGATCATCCCTCCATGAGTACATACTGTATAGATCATCCCTCCATCCCTCCATACTGTATAGATCATCCCTCCATGACTACATACTGTATAGATCATCCCTCCATGAGTACATACTGTATAGATCATCCCCCCATGACTACATACTGTATAGATCATCCCTCCATACTGTATAGATCATCCCTCCATGACTACATACTGTATAGATCATCATCCTCCATGACGACATACTGTATAGATTATCCCTCCATGACTACATACTGCATAGATCATCCCTCCATGACTACATACTGTATAGATCATCCCTCCATGCCTACATACTGTATAGATCATCCCTCCATGAGTACATACAGTATAGATCATCCCTCCATACTGTATAGATCATCCCTCCATACTGTATAGATCATCCCTCCATACTGTATAGATCATCCCTCCATGACTACATACTGTATAGATCATCCCTCCATGAGTACATACTGTATAGATCATCCCTCCATGACTACATACTGTATAGATCATCCCTCCATACTGTATAGATCATCCCTCCATGACTACATACCGTATAGATCATCCCTCCATGAGTACATACAGTATAGATCATCCCTCCATGACTACATACTGTATAGATCATCCCTCCATGAGTACATACTGTATAGATCATCCCTCCATACTGTATAGATCATCCCTCCATACTGTATAGATCATCCCTCCATGACTACATACTGTATAGATCATCCCTCCATGAGTACATACTGTATAGATCATCCCTCATGACTACATACTGTATAGATCATCCCTCCATGACTACATACTGTATAGATCATCCCTCCATGAGTACATACTGTATAGATCATCCCCCCATGACTACATACTGTATAGATCATCCCTCCATACTGTATAGATCATCCCTCCATGACTACATACTGTATAGATCATCCCTCCATGACTACATACTGTATAGATCATCATCCTCCATGACGACATACTGTATAGATTATCCCTCCATGACTACATACTGCATAGATCATCCCTCCATGACTACATACTGTATAGATCATCCCTCCATGCCTACATACCGTATAGATCATCCCTCCATGAGTACATACAGTATAGATCATCCCTCCATGAGTACATACTGTATAGATCATCCCTCCATACTGTATAGATCATCCCTCCATACTGTATAGATCATCCCTCCATACTGTATAGATCATCCCTCCATGAGTACATACTGTATAGATCATCCCTCCATACTGTATAGATCATCCCTCCATACTGTATAGATCATCCCTCCATACTGTATAGATCATCCCTCCATGAGTACATACTGTATAGATCATCCCTCCATACTGTATAGATCATCCCTCCATCCTGTATAGATCATCCCTCCATACTGTATAGATCATCCCTCCATACTGTATAGATCATCCCTCCATACTGTATAGATCATCCCTCCATAATGTATAGATCATCCCTCCATCCCTCCATACTGTATAGATCATCCCTCCATAATGTATAGATCATCCCTCCATCCCTCCATACTGTATAGATCATCCCTCCATAATGTATAGATCATCCCTCCATCCCTCCATACTGTATAGATCATCCCTCCATAATGTATAGATCATCCCTCCATCCCTCCATAATGTATAGATCATCCCTCCATCCCTCCATACTGTATAGATCATCCCTCCATACTGTATAGATCATCCCTCCATGAGTACATACTGTATAGATCATCCCTCCATAATGTATAGATCATCCCTCCATCCCTCCATAATGTATAGATCATCCCTCCATCCCTCCATACTGTATAGATCATCCCTCCATGAGTACATACTGTATAGATCATCCCTCCATAATGTATAGATCATCCCTCCATCCCTCCATAATGTATAGATCATCCCTCCATACTGTATAGATCATCCCTCCATAATGTATAGATCATCCCTCCATCCCTCCATACTGTATAGATCATCCCTCCATACTGTATAGATCATCCCTCCATAATGTATAGATCATCCCTCCATCCCTCCATACTGTATAGATCATCCCTCCATACTGTATAGATCATCCCTCCATGAGTACATACTGTATAGATCATCCCTCCATAATGTATAGATCATCCCTCCATCCCTCCATAATGTATAGATCATCCCTCCATCCCTCCATACTGTATAGATCATCCCTCCATACTGTATAGATCATCCCTCCATGAGTACATACTGTATAGATCATCCCTCCATAATGTATAGATCATCCCTCCATCCCTCCATAATGTATAGATCATCCCTCCATCCCTCCATACTGTATAGATCATCCCTCCATAATGTATAGATCATCCCTCCATCCCTCCATACTGTATAGATCATCCCTCCATACTGTATAGATCATCCCTCCATAATGTATAGATCATCCCTCCATCCCTCCATACTGTATAGATCATCCCTCCATGAGTACATACTGTATATCAGCGACTCTCTGTCCATCCCATCTCCTTAAATCTCTAATGATTTACATCATTTACATATATATTCTGTTCCCATAGTTTCTACAGATTGAAAGTTAAAGATTAATATAGTTTGTCTTAGTTACTGTACCAACCAAACCCACCTATCAGTGTTGATCAACTCCTCTTCTCCCTGTTTCTTCTCCCCCCTCCTTCTCTCTCCTCTGTCTCTCTTCCTCCCTCCCTCCCTCCCCTCCTTCTCTCTCATCTGTCTCTCTCTTCCTCCCTCCCTCCCTCCCTCCCCTCCTTCTCTCTCATCTGTCTCTCTCTTCCTCCCTCCCTTCCTCCCTCTGTCTCTCCCTCCCTCCGCCCCCGCCCTCCCCCCCTCTCTCTCGCCTCCCTCCCCCGCTCTCCCCTCCCCCCCCCTCTCTCGCCTCCCTCCCCCTCCCCTCTCTCTCCTCCCTCCCCCGCTCTCCCCTCCCTCCCCCCCTCTCTCTCTCCTCCCTCCCTCCCCTCCTCTACCTCCCTCTCCCCATCCTTCTCTCCCCCCTCCCTCCCTCCCTCCTTCCTCCCCTCCCTCTCCCTCCCTCCACAGCTACAGAGAGCTCAGGTTCATCGTCCCACTGTCTGTCCGGAAGCGGCTCCAGTGGTTCAGACAGTGGCTGTGTGTCCAGCCACCTCCCTGAGGCCAGTTTATCTGAGGATCCCTCGTTCCCCTGCCGTCCCCCGTCCGACGCCGTGACCTCCCCCAGCCTCCCCAAAGACAAGCCGCGCTACAACAGCCAGTACATTTCAGCCGTAAGTGAACGTAATGGTCACAGATGGATTCACAGGCTCGTCAGGTTACAGTTTATCCACAGTGACCTTGGTCCTGGAGAGATGCAGTGTGTGCAGGGTTTTTCTCCAGCCCAGCGCTACAACACCAGTTCAGTTGATTTGTGATACGTGACGATCCCTGCATTCTGCAGTCATGGAAGAATGGTTGATAGTTTGTCTGTAATGGAATGTGATATATACTATTGATTTGTGTTAACTATAATTTCATTGATTGATTAAATGTCACCTGTATGAGCTTGGCTTTCTGCAAAACCCTGCTGACATGATCAATAACCCTGCTGACATGATCAATAACCCTGCTGACATGATCAATGCTTGTAACATTCCTCATAACACATCTGTAACCCTGGCTTCCCCTCCCTTTCTCCCTCCCGCCCTCTCTCTCTTTCTTCCTCCCTCCCTCCCCCTCTCCCTCCCTCCCCCTCTCTTCCCTCCCTCCCCCTCCCCCTCTCCCTCTCTCCCCCCTCTCCTTCCCTCCATTCATCTCCAGAAAGTAGCTCAGATCATAGGCCCTTCCACTATAGTGTGATTCCTGACTGGGACCCTGCTTGGAGTAAGTGGAGCAACGCCTCAACTCAAACCACCTTCTCTAAGCAACGCCTCAACTCAAAGCACCTTCTCTAAGCAACGCCTCAACTCAAACCACCTTCTCTAAGCAAAGCCTCAACTCAAACCACCTTCTCTAAACAAAGCCTCAACTCAAACCACCTTCTCAACTCAAACCACCTTCTCAACTCAAACCACCTTCTCTAAGCAAAGCCTCAACTCAAACCACCTTCTCTAAACAACGCCTCAACTCAAACCTCCTTCTCTAAACAACGCCCAGGGCCTGTATTCACAGAGCTTCTCAGAGTAGGAGTGGTTGAACTAGGATCAGGTCCCACCAGCCCTTGTAATCTCATTCATTATGATCTAAAAAGGGGGACAAAACTGATCCCAGATCAGCACTGTTACTGAGATGATATGTGAATATGGGGCCTGGGCTAAGAGCTGTGCTATAATCTATACTGTATGGAAGCCTGTATTTCCCCAAGCTGCTGCTGTTTGTGCCATAGCCTGGGTACCAGTCTCTTTGTGTTAACGTTCATCTCCTCGTCGTGCCAAACAAATGACACAAGAGTACAAGAGGTGGAATGTTAGCACGAAACAGGTCTGGATTTCAGGCTAGCTGTGGTGTTTTTGATGGGAGGTCTGGGTTCTTGTAGTATCTCTGTAGTAAGTCTGTTACTCTGGTCTCTCTCTACAGGTCTGATATCCAGAAAGACACTATTACCACGCCAAGGAAGACAGACGCGCTGCCAGCAGCATCTCACATGGACACTGTAAAGACCTGGGACTTGTTAAATAAACAGAAAAGTCACTTTTGAGCATAGCTTTTATAAGTTAATTTAAATATTGTAATTTTTCTTCCCAAAAGTACTGGTGGGTGCAGTCGTTTTTTTCCCTTGTACTCTATTGGGTTATTCTGTAAATAATGATTTTAATAGTTTCCTGTGAATTTATGAATGGTTGGTTTCTTTATCGTCTTGTTGACCACTTTTACTGCAACTTCTAAATTTACCTGTTGATTGATGTTATACCCTGGGATGAAAGGCTAGTTCTGGTTCACCTGTTGATTGATGTTATACCCTGGGAGAAAGGCTAGTTCTGATATACCCTGGGATGAAAGGCTAGTTCTGGTTCACCTGTTGATTGATGTTATACCCTGGGATGAAAGACTAGTTCTGGTTCACCTGTTGATTGATGTTATACCCTGGGATGAAAGGCTAGTTCTGGTTCACCTGTTGATTGATGTTATACCCTGGGATGAAAGACTAGTTCTGATATACCCTGGGATGAAAGGCTCGATCTGTTATACCCTGGGATGAAATGTTAGTTCTGGTTCACCTGTTGATTGATGATATACCCTGGGATGAAAGGCTAGTTCTGGTTCACCTGTTGATTGATGATATACCCTGGGATGAAATGCTAGTTCTGGTTCATCTGTTGATTGATGATATACCCTGGGATGAAAGGCTAGTTCTGTTATACCCTGGGATGAAAGGCTAGTTCTGGTTCACCTGTTGATTGATGTTATACCCTGGGATGAAAGACTAGTTCTGATATACCCTGTGATGAAAGGCTCGTTCTGTTATACCCTGGGATGAAATGTTAGTTCTGGTTCACCTGTTGATTGATGATATACCCTGGGATGAAAGGCTAGTTTTGGTTCACCTGTTGATTGATGATATACCCTGGGATGAAATACTAGTTCTGGTTCATCTGTTGATTGATGATATACCCTGGGATGAAAGGCTAGTTCTGTTATACCCTGGGATGAAAGGCTAGTTCTGGTATACCCTGGGATGAAAGGCTAGTTCTGTTATACCCTGGGATGAAAGGCTAGTTCTGGTATACCCTGGGATGAAAGGCTAGTTCTGGTATACCCTGGGATGAAAGGCTAGTTCTGATTCACCTATTGATTGATGTTATACCCTGGGATGAAAGGCTAGTTCTGATTCACCTATTGATTGATGTTATACCCTGGGATGAAAGGCTAGTTCTGGTATACCCTGGGATGAAAGGCTAGTTCTGGTATACCCTGGGATGAAAGGTTAGTTCTGGTATACCCTGGGATGAAAGGCTAGTTCTGGTATACCCTGGGATGAAAGGCTAGTTCTGTTATACCCTGGGATGAAATGTTAGTTCTGGTTCACCTGTTGATTGATGATATACCCTGGGATGAAAGGCTAGTTCTGGTATACCCTGGGATGAAAGGCTAGTTCTGGTATACCCTGGGCTGAAAGGCTAGTTCTGGTATACCCTGGGATGAAAGGATAGTTCTGGTATACCCTGGGATGAAAGGATAGTTCTGGTATACCCTGGGATGAAAGGATAGTTCTGGTATACCCTGGGATGAAAGGATAGTTCTGGTATACCCTGGGATGAAAGGATAGTTCTGGTTCACCTGTTGATTGATGTTATACCCTGGGATGAAAGGCTAGTTCTGAATCAGTCAGGATACTCTTCAAAAAAGGTCCAAAGCAACATGTTCATTTTTCGGCATTCTGGTACGACTCTTTTTTACAATGTCTTCACATAACGTCAGATTCCTCCATCTTGTTTTACTGTGGTGGTGTTGTAGTTTTGTTCTGTGTCTCGGTCTGTTGCCACTTCCTGTAGCCGTTCAGGTCTGACTGAGGGTGTATCCCAAATAGCAACCTATTCATTATGTAGGGGATTACTGTTGACCAGAGACCTACGGCCAAAAGCTCTGGTCGAAACTAGTGCACTTATATATAGGGAATAAGGTGCTATTTGTGACGTGAGCCTGACTCCAGGTCAGTTCCCTGACAGGTCAGAGCCAGTGGGTCTGAGAGGCTGAGGTCCTGTCCTCCTGATCGTAGTAGATCTGTCCTTCCAGCTGAGTGACTCGGGGCTGTAGAATGGAGAGAGGAGAACGGTACACACCGAGAGAAGAAGAGAGAGGCTGAGGTCCTCCCAGCTGAGTGACTCGGGGCTGTAGAATGGAGAGAGGAGAACGGTGCACACCGAGAGAAGAAGAGAGAGAGAGGCTGAGGTCCTCCCAGCTGAGTGACTCGGGGCTGTAGAATGGAGAGAGGAGAACGGTACACACCGAGAGAAGAAGAGAGAGGCTACTTTCACCTACAGAGTTTCAAATAAATAAATAAAAAATAAAAAAATGTTTCTTGTTCATATACATTTTATTTTTATTTTTTAAAGACGGCATTAAGAAGAAAGGAAATCCGCTAAATGTACATTGTCTGTCTGTAAATATATTTGCACCAGTGGTGCTCCCTGGTTCTAGTATTGTGTAGGAGAAAGCAGAGGAAGACTGTGATAACGTTGTACATGTATCAACCAGTAGAAAGCAGCAGGGAATCAACATTCAACAACAAAATGACTTTCCACTCGTTGAATCTGGAGCATGAATGTCTTCATCCCCTGTCTTCATCCCCTGTCTTCATCCCCTGTCTTCATCCCCTGTCTTCATCCCCTGTCTTCATCCTCTGTCATCTCTCTTCATCCCAACATGTTCTAACTTTTAATAAACATGTGTTGGCTTTTGTATCCAGAAGGAGGGTGTAGGTTTTCACTGGGATCCTGAGGAGGGTGTAGGTTTTCACTGGGATCCTGAGGAGGGTGTAGGTTTTCACTGGGATCCTGAGGGGGGTGTAGGTTTTCACTGGGATCCTGAGGGGGGTGTAGGTTTTCACTGGGATCCTGAGGAGGGTGTAGGTTTTCACTGGGATCCTGAGGGGGGTGTAGGTTTTCACTGGGATCCTGAGGGGGGTGTAGGTTTTCACTGGGATCCTGAGGGGGGTGTAGGTTTTCACTGGGATCCTGAGGAGGGTGTAGGTTTTCACTGGGATCCTGAGGAGGGTGTAGGTTTTCACTGGGATCCTGAGGAGGGTGTAGGTTTTCACTGGGATCCTGAGGGGGGTGTAGGTTTTCACTGGGATCCTGAGGAGGGTGTTGGTTTTCACTGGGATCCTGAGGGAGGTGTAGGTTTTCACTGGGATCCTGAGGGGGGTGTAGGTTTTCACTGGGATCCTGAGGAGGGTGTTGGTTTTCACTGGGATCCTGAGGGGGGTGTAGGTTTTCACTGGGATCCTGAGGGGGGTGTAGGTTTTCACTGGGATCCTGAGGGGGGTGTAGGTTTTCACTGGGATCCTGAGGAGGGTGTAGGTTTTCACTGGGATCCTGAGGAGGGTGTAGGTTTTCACTGGGATCCTGAGGAGGGTGTAGGTTTTCACTGGGATCCTGAGGAGGGTGTAGGTTTTCACTGGGATCCTGAGGGGGGTGTAGGTTTTCACTGGGATCCTGAGGAGGGTGTTGGTTTTCACTGGGATCCTGAGGGGGGTGTAGGTTTTCACTGGGATCCTGAGGAGGGTGTAGGTTTTCACTGGGATCCTGAGGGGGGTGTAGGTTTTCACTGGGATCCTGAGGGGGGTGTAGGTTTTCACTGGGATCCTGAGGGGGGTGTAGGTTTTCACTGGGATCCTGAGGAGGGTGTTGGTTTTCACTGGGATCCTGAGGGGGGTGTAGGTTTTCACTGGGATCCTGAGGGGGGTGTAGGTTTTCACTGGGATCCTGAGGAGGGTGTTGGTTTTCACTGGGATCCTGAGGGGGGTGTAGGTTTTCACTGGGATCCTGAGGAGGGTGTAGGTTTTCACTGGGATCCTGAGGGGGGTGTAGGTTTTCACTGGGATCCTGAGGAGGGTGTAGGTTTTCACTGGGATCCTGAGGAGGGTGTAGGTTTTCACTGGGATCCTGAGGAGGGTGTAGGTTTTCACTGGGATCCTGAGGAGGGTGTAGGTTTTCACTGGGATCCTGAGGGGGGTGTAGGTTTTCACTGGGATCCTGAGGAGGGTGTTGGTTTTCACTGGGATCCTGAGGGGGGTGTTGGTTTTCACTGGGATCCTGAGGGGGGTGTAGGTCAGTCAACATGTCTTCCTGAGGTGGGGGGGGGGGGGGACCACTGTGTGTCTGTCTTACTGTGTTGAGGTGGGGGGAACACTGGGTCTGTAGTCTGTGTTGAGGTGGGGGGGGAACACTGGGTCTGTAGTCTGTCTTACTGTGTTGAGGTGTGGGGGACACTGGGTCTGTAGTCTGTCTTACTGTGTTGAGGTGGGGGGGGCACTGTGTCTGTAGTCTGTCTTACTGTGTTGAGGTGGGGAGAACACTGTGTGTCTGTAGTCTGTCCTACTGTGTTGAGGTTGGGAACACTGGGTCTGTAGTCTGTCTTACTGTGTTGAGGTGGGGGGAACACTGGGTCTGTAGTCTGTCTTACTGTGTTGAAGTGGGGGGGACACTGGGTCTGTAGTCTGTCTTACTGTGTTGAGGTGGGGGGAACACTGTGTGTCTGTAGTCTGTCTTACTGTGTTGAGGTGGGGGGGGGGCACTGGGTCTGTAGTCTGTCTTACTGTGTTGAGGTGGGGGGGACACTGGGTCTGTAGTCTGTCTTATTGTGTTGAGGTGTGGGGAACACTGTGTGTCTGTAGTCTGTCTTACTGTGTTGAGGTGGGGGGGGACACTGTGTCTGTAGTCTGTCTTACTGTGTTGAGGTGGGGGGGGGACACTGTGTGTCTGTAGTCTGTCTTACTGTGTTGAGGTGTGGGGAACACTGTGTGTCTGTAGTCTGTCTTACTGTGTTGAGGTGGGGGGGAACACCGGGTCTGTAGTCTTAAGGAAACAGACTGACTGTACGACAGTGTCCTCTGTCCAGCTGCTCCAGACAGTCAGAGTAGCGCTGGGCTAGAGGAAGGGAGAACTGGAACAAGGAAAGGAAAGATGGATCTCTCAGAGAGTAGTCACGCTAGATTGATTTCAATTGAAGATTTTGGTTCAAGGCCCTGGATGTTGTGTTTTTGTTGCCCCCCCCCCCCGGACAATATTCTAGGGGAAACACTGAGAGGAAATCCTAAGGCGCTCACCTCCAACCACTGCAGGAGCTGCTGCTCTCTGCTCTTCTCCCGTCTCTCAGAACAAATGATTCTGAGCAGCTCAGAGACAAAGTCCTCAGCTTTCACCTGTCCTGTCTGGGGGGAGGACAGGGGGGGATGGGGACGAGAGGGACGGAGAGAAGGGCTCAGGGACGGAATGAGAGCTGCACCCGAAGAGACTCATCTTTACCAAACCAATATGGACACCTCAGGTGACCACTCAAAACAGTTCAACAGAACCTCAACTCCATAATATGAAAAAATAGTCCTTATAAACCAACAACCAAGAGGAAGTTTCCCAGACACAGGTTAAACCTAATCCTGGATTTAACAGCTCAATGCAGATTCAACATTGAGTTTACATTTTAATTTGTGTGTCCAGGAAACTGCCCCCAGACGTATTTTCTTATTACCCAGAGGAAATAGACCAGGTTGGTTATCTTGAGAGTGCAGTCCTTGGAGTCCTCTAGTCTTATGGAGTCCAGGATGAGTCCGGTCAGAAAGACATGGCACTGCCTCCCAAACACCATGTCCTCCCAGGACACATTGAAGCAGGCAAAAGCCACATCTGGACCTGGAGACAAACTGTCTGGATGCAAATCACCTTGTTGACCACGACTCAGCAGGGAATATATATATATAGACAACAGAATCTCTACAGTCTAAACTACTGTTGGATACGTCCCAAATGGCTCCCTCTTCCTTTTATAGTGCTTTGCTTTTAACCAGTAGTGCACTATATAGGGAGTAGTCTTCCATTAGGGACGCAGGCTGTTTCTCATTAAACAGAGGAAACCAACAGTCCTGTTCTAATGAACTAGAGGAGTACAGCTCCATGATAGTTGTTCTCTCCTGCTGTGGCCAGTAAACAGAGGAAACCAACAGTCCTGTTCTAATGAACTAGAGGAGTACAGCTCCATGATAGTTGTTCTCTCCTGCTGTGGCCAGTAAACAGAGGAAACCAACAGTCCTGTTCTAATGAACTAGAGGAGTACAGCTCCATGATAGTTGTTCTCTCCTGCTGTGGCCAGTAAACAGAGGAAACCAACAGTCCTGTTCTAATGAACTAGAGGAGTACAGCTCCATGATAGTTGTTCTCTCCTGCTGTGGCCAGTAAACAGAGGAAACCAACAGTCCTGTTCTAATGAACTAGAGGAGTACAGCTCCATGATAGTTGTTCTCTCCTGCTGTGGCCAGTAAACAGAGGAAACCAACAGTCCTGTTCTAATGAACTAGAGGAGTACAGCTCCATGATAGTTGTTCTCTCCTGCTGTGGCCAGTAAACAACGTCTGGTGACGAACTGAATACATTTAGTTCTGGTGCCAAGACTAGTAAACACCTTCCATACCACGCTACATACCACGCTACATAACACGCTACATACCACACTACATACCACGCTACATACCACGCTACATACCACGCTACATACCACGACCAAGACTAGTAAACACCCTCCATACCACGCTACATACCACCCTCCATACCACGCTACATGCCACACTACATACCACGCTACATACCACGCTACATACCACGACCAAGACTAGTAAACACCTTACATACCACGCTACATACTACACCACACACTACATACCACGCTACATACTACACCACACACTACATACCACGCTACATACTACACCACACGCTACATACCACGCTACATACTACACCACACGCTACATACTACACCACACGCTACATACCAAGACTAGTAAACACCTTCCATACCACGCTACATACCACGACCAAGACTAGTAAACACCTTCCATACCACGCTACATACCACGACCAAGACTAGTAAACACCTCCCATACCACGCTACATACTACACCACACGCTACATACCACGACCAAGACTAGTAAACACATTCCATACCACGCTACATACCACGACCAAGACTAGTAAACACCTTCCATACCACGACCAAGACTAGTAAACACATTCCATACCACGACCAAGACTAGTAAACACATTCCATACCACGCTACATACCACGACCAAGACTAGTAAACACCTTCCATACCACGCCACACACCACTGTACATCACACTACACCCTCCTCAGCACGACAGTTGGTTTACGTTTCTAACAAGGAATGTGTCAAATCCATCATAGCTGCTGGACCAGATTCCTGTTACTAACCATGAGACTGTTACCATAGACTACCATGAGACTGTTACCATTGACTTGTATATCTACTACCATGAGACTGTTACCATAGACTACCATGAGACTGTTACCTTAGACTACCATGAGACTGTTACTATAGACTACCATGAGACTGTTACTATAGACTACCATGAGACTGTTACCATAGACTACCATGAGACTGTTACCATAGACTACCATGAGACTGTTGCAACATAGATATCAAACCATCTCACAGCAACATAGATATCAAACCAACATAGATATCAAACCATCTCACAGCAACATAGATATCAAACCATCCCACAGCAACATAGATATCAAACCATCCCACAGCAACATAGATATCAAACCATCCCACAGCAACATAGATATCAAACCATCTCACAGCAACATAGATATCAAACCATCTCACAGCAACAGGTGAAGGACTTACTCTTGATATCTCCTCTCACATTTAGGTCTTTGTCGGCTCCGTAACCTGAGGGGGAAAAGTATGTTTTTTAAATTTACCTTTGGAAAATACGTGTCCACTGACTACACAGAGTGTAGGCTAAATACCACTGACTACACAGAGTGTAGGCTAAATACCACTGACTACACAGAGTGTAGGCTAAATACATGTCCACTGACTACACAGAGTGTAGGCTAAATACCACTGACTACACAGAGTGTAGGCTAAATACCACTGACTACACAGAGTGTAGGCTAAATACCACTGACTACACAGAGTGTAGGCTAAATACCACTGACTACACAGAGTGTAGGCTAAATACATGTCCACTGACTACACAGAGTGTAGGCTAAATACCACTGATTACACAGAGTGTAGGCTAAATACCACTGACTACACAGAGTGTAGGCTAAATAGCACTGACTATACAGAGTGTAGGCTAAATACCACTGACTACACAGAGTGTAGGCTAAATACCACTGACTACACAGAGTGTAGGCTAAATACCACTGACTACACAGAGTGTAGGCTAAATACCACTGACTACACAGAGTGTAGGCTAAATAGCACTGACTATACAGAGTATAGGCTAAATACCACTGACTACACAGAGTGTAGGCTAAATACCACTGACTACACAGAGTGTAGGCTAAATACCACTGACTACACAGAGTGTAGGCTAAATACCACTGACTACACAGAGTGTAGGCTAAATAGCACTGACTACACAGAGTGTAGGCTAAATACCACTGACTACAGAGTATAGGCTAAATACCACTGACTATACAGAGTATAGGCTAAATACCACTGACTACACAGAGTGTAGGCTAAATACCACTGACTACACAGAGTGTAGGCTAAATACCACTGACTACAGAGTGTAGGCTAAATACCACTGACTATATAGAGTGTAGGCTAAATACCACTGACTACAGAGTGTAGGCTAAATACCACTGACTATACAGAGTGTAGGCTAAATACCACTGACTATACAGAGTGTAGGCTAAATACCACTGACTATATAGAGTGTAGGCTAAATACCACTGACTACAGAGTGTAGGCTAAATACCACTGACTATACAGAGTGTAGGCTAAATACCACTGACTACACAGAGTGTAAGCTAAATACCACTGACTACACAGAGTGTAGGCTAAATACCACTGACTACAGAGTGTAGGCTAAATAGCACTGACTACACAGAGTGTAGGCTAAATACCACTGACTACAGAGTATAGGCTAAATACATGTCCACTGACTACAGAGTGTAGGCTAAATACCACTGACTACACATAGTGTAGGCTAAATACCACTGACTACACCGAGTGTAGGCTAAATACCACTGACTACAGAGTGTAGGCTAAATACCACTGACTACAGAGTGTAGGCTAAATACCACTGACTATACAGAGTGTAGGCTAAATACCACTGACTACACAGAGTGTAAGCTAAATACCACTGACTACACAGAGTGTAGGCTAAATACCACTGACTACAGAGTGTAGGCTAAATAGCACTGACTACACAGAGTGTAGGCTAAATACCACTGACTACAGAGTATAGGCTAAATACATGTCCACTGACTACAGAGTGTAGGCTAAATACCACTGACTACACATAGTGTAGGCTAAATACCACTGACTACACCGAGTGTAGGCTAAATACCACTGACTACAGAGTGTAGGCTAAATACCACTGACTACAGAGTGTAGGCTAAATACCACTGACTACAGAGTGTAGGCTAAATACCACTGACTATACAGAGTGTAGGCTAAATACCACTGACTACACAGGGTGTAGGCTAAATACCACTGACTACACAGAGTGTAGGCTAAATACCACTGACTACAGAGTGTAGGCTAAATACCACTGACTATATAGAGTGTAGGCTAAATACCACTGACTACACAGAGTGTAGGCTAAATACCACTGACTACACAGAGTGTAGGCTAAATACATTCAAATATATTAATATCAAGCTTTTTTTAATTCACCTTTTAAAAATGTATGTTCACTATTTACACTAAAGGTATGCAAAATAGATTCCAATACATTGACAAAGAGAAGAAGAAGAAGTAGATGAAGAGCTGACCTGTGTGTGGAGGACTGGCTGTGTAGATGAAGAGCTGACCTGTGTGTGGAGGACTGGCTGTGTAGATGAAGAGCTGACCTGTGTGTGGAGGACTGGCTGTGTAGATGAAGAGCTGACCTGTGTGTGGAGGACTGGCTGTGTAGATGAAGAGCTGACCTGTGTGTGGAGGACTGGCTGTGTAGATGAAGAGCTGACCTGTGTGTGGAGGACTGGCTGTGTAGATGAAGAGCTGACCTGTGTGTGGAGGACTGGCTGTGTAGATGAAGAGCTGACCTGTGTGTGGAGGACTGGCTGTGTAGATGAAGAGCTGACCTGTGTGTGGAGGACTGGCTGTGTAGATGAAGAGCTGACCTGTGTGTGGAGGACTGGCTGTGTAGATGAAGAGCTGACCTGTGTGTGGAGGACTGGCTGTGTAGAAGAAGAGCTGACCTGTGTGTGGAGGACTGGCTGTGTAGATGAAGAGCTGACCTGTGTGTGGAGGACTGGCTGTGTAGATGAAGAGCTGACCTGTGTGTGGAGGACTGGCTGTGTAGATGAAGAGCTGACCTGTGTGTGGAGGACTGGCTGTGTAGATGAAGAGCTGACCTGTGTGTGGAGGACTGGCTGTGTAGATTAGGCTCTGGGTGAAGTATCCTCCAGGCTCCCCTCTGCCCAGGACCGGAGGGTGGTCAACCCTGAGGACACAGCCCCGCACCGGGAACAAGCAGCCCCCCAGGGCAGGTCTGCTCCAATGGAAGTCTTCTACTCAGAGAGACAGAGATAGAGAGAGACAGAGAGAGAGGTCAAGCCTCTAAGAGATATCCTCTCCCCTGGTATGAGACATACTGAACACAGCCCCCCAGGGCAGGCCTGCTCCAATGGCAGTCTTCTACTCAGAGAGACAGAGAGAGAGAGAGAGAGACAGACAGAGAGAGACAGAGAGACAGAGAATAAAGCCTCTAAGAGATATCCTCTCCCTGGTATGAGACATACTGAACACAGCCCTCAGGCCAGGCCTGCTCCAAGGCATGCCATCTACACCTGAGACACAGACCCAAGAGACCCGGTGCTTCGTGAGATCAGAAGTATCTTTCAAGGTAAAGGAAACCGTCTCAACAGTATTCTGACCCGATCTCACTCTGACAGACATTCTCTACAAAGCCTCTTGAAGGCAATGATCTACTATTACTGCCTAACAGTACTACTAGTCTATGTTATAGACAGTACAGTATGAAAACTGCTTCTCCAATAGAAATCCCCCATCACAGCTGTTGTCATGGTGACGTGGGCTAGCTGAGCTCATGTCCAGAAACACGTCATGGGGTCTAATGGTCGTCTGGTAACGAACTGAGCATGTGCCCGGATGTCAAAGGGCACCTCTTTGAGAATGGAGTTAGTTAACGTGTCAGTTTATCACTTTCACAAGGTTGGAGTATTAACATGTTGAATTACTGAAGACATTGTCTTGACTCTGGTCTGTTTGGTCTTCTCTAAACCCCGGTCTGGTCTGTTTGGTCTTCTATAAACCCCGGTCTGGTCTGTTTGGTCTTCTCTAAACCCCGGTCTGGTCTGTTTGGTCTTCTATAAACCCCGGTCTGGTCTGTTTGGTCTTCTATAAACCCCGGTCTGGTCTGTTTGGTCTTCTCTAAACCCCGGTCTGGTCTGTTTGGTCTTCTCTAAACCCCGGTCTGGTCTGTTTGGTCTTCTATAAACCCCGGTCTGGTCTGTTTGGTCTTCTATAAACCCAAACCCCGGTCTGGTCTGTTTGGTCTTCTCTAAACCCAAACCCCGGTCTGGTCTGTTTGGTCTTCTCTAAACCCAAACCCCAGTCTGGTCTGTTTGGTCTTCTATAAACCCAAACCCCGGTCTGGTCTGTTTGGTCTTCTCTAAACCCAAACCCCGGTCTGGTCTGTTTGGTCTTCTCTAAACCCAAACCCCAGTCTGGTCTGTTTGGTCTTCTATAAACCCAAACCCCGGTCTGGTCTGTTAGGTCATCTCTATACCCCAAACCCCAGTCTGGTCTGTTAGGTCTTCTATAAACCCCGGTCTGGTCTGTTTGGTCTTCTCTATACCCCAAACCCCAGTCTGGTCTGTTAGGTCTTCTATAAACCCCGGTCTGGTCTGTTTGGTCTTCTTTAAACCCCGGTCTGGTCTGTTTGGTCTTCTCTAAACCCAAACCCCGGTGTGGTCTGTTAGGTCGTCTCTATACCCCAAACCCCGGTCTGGTCTGTTAGGTCTTCTATAAACCCCGGTCTGGTCTCTTTGGTCTTCTATAAACCCCGGTCTGGTCTGTTTGGTCTCCTATAAACCCCCGGTCTGGTCTGTTTGGTCTTCTTTCAACCCCGGTCTGGTCTGTTTGGTCTTCTCTAAACCCCGGTCTGGTCTGTTTGGTCTTCTATAAACCCAAACCCCGGTCTGGTTTGCTACTCAAGCGTTCCCGGAAGTCTCGTGATGTTGTGCCTCTGGGTTTAGACACTCTGTGTAACCGTGCTCAGAGCACTCAAAATAGAGCACAGGTCTAAATCAAAGTATGCGAAACGAAGCACGGAGGGAACTTCTAGAATGTGTACTACATTTGCACATATTTTGAAACATGCATCCCTCACCTCTCTGAGTACTGCTGTTAGGCTTGACTGTGCTCCGTCCCTGACTCTCTCCCTCCACATCGGCCCTCTGTGTGCGGTACCTTGTCCCCTGTGCGCCTCCAGGGAGTCCCTGTCTGGCCAGGAAGGCTGTGAGGGTAGACAGCCTGGCTGAGGCTGGATTGGGGAGTGGGTCAGGAGGGATAGGGTCAGGCGTGGAGCCCCTGGAACCTGTGCAGGGGCAGAGGGTCCCTTCCCCAGATGGTGACCCCCAGGGCTGTGTGTTGGGCCCACTCTGAAACACAGTCTCTGCCATCATGCTCTGGAGAGAGGCTGAGATCTCATCTAGACCGTCTGGCGTTGCCCTCTCTACCAAACCACCCTGATATCGACCAGGAGATGAGAAGTGTCTGGAACCTACTGGTTTCTGTCCAGGACTACTCAGCCCTGTTGGGGAGAATTTACTAGGATGGTCAAGCTGGTGTGTTACACTGCAGAGAGAAGAGGATAGCTTTCTGATATCCATTGTGTCCAATGTTCTGTTTGGTACCAAAGGGGAGGATGAGAGTTTGCTGCTGGTATCTGATGTGGTATTGTTCTGAGACAGTCTGTCAGAGGGGACTGAGAGCTGACTGGTCTGACCACCAGACTGTACTGTTGACTGTAGAGGAGCTGGCGACAGCTGGCTTGGCTCTATGCTGTCCTCTGTATTGACCTGTCTGCTCTCCTCTAGTCTCTGAAGCAGACAGTCTCTCCGTCTCAGCTCGTTCTCTGGTTCCACCAAGGGACAGATGTCCTCACCCACTGAGATGAAGGAGTCTTCAGGACTGACTCCATGTTGTGTTTGTGATGGACTTACATCCATGCTCTCCTGCGGAGTGGAGTAGAGTATCACTAAGCACCCTGGGACATCTAATATGATCCTTCCTCTACCACTAAGCACCCTGGGACATCTAATATGATCCTTCCTCTACCACTAAGCACCCTGGGACATCTAATATGATCCTTCCTCTACCACTAAGCACCCTGGGACATCTAATATGATCCTTCCTCTACCACTAAGCACCCTGGGACATCTAATATGATCCTTCCTCTACCACTAAGCACCCTGGGACATCTAATATGATCCTTCCTCTACCACTAAGCACCCTGGGACATCTAATATGATCCTTCCTCTACCACTAAGCACCCTGGGACATCTAATATGATCCTTCCTCTACCACTAAGCACCCTGGGACATCTAATATGATCCTTCCTCTACCACTAAGCACCCTGGGACATCTAATATGATCCTTCCTCTACCACTAAGCACCCTGAGACATCTAATATGATCCTACCACTAAGCACCCTGGGACATCTAATATGATCCATCCTCTAAGCACCCTGGGACATCTAATATGATCCATCCTCTACCACTAAGCACCCTGGGACATCTAATATGATCCTTCCTCTACCACTAAGCACCCTGGGACATCTAATATGATCCTACCACTAAGCACCCTGGGACATCTAATATGATCCTACCACTAAGCACCCTGGGACATCTAATATGATCCATCCTCTACCACTAAGCACCCTGGGACATCTAATATGATCCATCCTCTACCACTAAGCACCCTGGGACATCTAATATGATCCATCCTCTACCACTAAGCACCCTGGGACATCTAATATGATCCTTCCTCTACCACTAAGCACCCTGGGACATCTAATATGATCCATCCTCTACCACTAAGCACCCTGGGACATCTAATATGATCCTACCACTAAGCACCCTGGGACATCTAATATGATCCTTCCTCTACCACTAAGCACCCTGGGACATCTAATATGATCCTACCACTAAGTACCCTGGGACATCTAATATGATCCTTTCTCTACCACTAAGCACCCTGGGACATCTAATATGATCCTACCACTAAGCACCCTGGGACATCTAATATGATCCTTCCTCTACCACTAAGCACCCTGGGACATCTAATATGATCCTACCACTAAGCACCCTGGGACATCTAATATGATCCATCCTCTACCACTAAGCACCCTGGGACATCTAATATGATCCATCCTCTACCACTAAGCACCCTGGGACATCTAATATGATCCATCCTCTACCACTAAGCACCCTGGGACATCTAATATGATCCTTCCTCTACCACTAAGCACCCTGGGACATCTAATATGATCCATCCTCTACCACTAAGCATCCTGGGACATCTAATATGATCCATCCTCTACCACTAAGCACCCTGGGACATCTAATATGATCCTACCACTAAGCACCCTGGGACATCTAATATGATCCTTCCTCTACCACTAAGCACCCTGGGACATCTAATATGATCCTTTCTCTACCACTAAGCACCCTGGGACATCTAATATGATCCTACCACTAAGCACCCTGGGACATCTAATATGATCCATCCTCTACCACTAAGCACCCTGGGACATCTAATATGATCCTACCACTAAGCACCCTGGGACATCTAATATGATCCTTCCCCTACCACTAAGTACCCTGGGACATCTAATATGATCCTTTCTCTACCACTAAGCACCCTGGGACATCTAATATGATCCTACCACTAAGCACCCTGGGACATCTAATATGATCCTTCCTCTACCACTAAGCACCCTGGGACATCTAATATGATCCTACCACTAAGCACCCTGGGACATCTAATATGATCCATCCTCTAAGCACCCTGGGACATCTAATATGATCCATCCTCTACCACTAAGCACCCTGGGACATCTAATATGATCCTTCCTCTACCACTAAGCACCCTGGGACATCTAATATGATCCTACCACTAAGCACCCTGGGACATCTAATATGATCCTACCACTAAGCACCCTGGGACATCTAATATGATCCATCCTCTACCACTAAGCACCCTGGGACATCTAATATGATCCATCCTCTACCACTAAGCACCCTGGGACATCTAATATGATCCATCCTCTACCACTAAGCACCCTGGGACATCTAATATGATCCTACCACTAAGCACCCTGGGACATCTAATATGATCCATCCTCTACCACTAAGCACCCTGGGACATCTAATATGATCCATCCTCTACCACTAAGCACCCTGGGACATCTAATATGATCCTACCACTAAGCACCCTGGGACATCTAATATGATCCTTCCTCTACCACTAAGCACCCTGGGACATCTAATATGATCCTACCACTAAGTACCCTGGGACATCTAATATGATCCTTCCTCTACCACTAAGCACCCTGGGACATCTAATATGATCCTACCACTAAGCACCCTGGGACATCTAATATGATCCTTCCTCTAAGCACCCTGGGACATCTAATATGATCCTTCCTCTACCACTAAGCACCCTGGGACATCTAATATGATCCTTCCTCTACCACTAAGCACCTGGGACATCTAATATGATCCTACCACTAAGCACCCTGGGACATCTAATATGATCCTTCCTCTACCACTAAGCACCCTGGGACATCTAATATGATCCTTCCTCTACCACTAAGCACCCTGGGACATCTAATATGATCCTACCACTAAGCACCCTGGGACATCTAATATGATCCCTCCTCTACCACTAAGCACCCTGGGACATCTAATATGATCCTTCCTCTACCACTAAGCACCCTGGGACATCTAATATGATCCTACCACTAAGCACCCTGGGACATCTAATATGATCCTTCCTCTAAGCACCCTGGGACATCTAATATGATCCTTCCTCTACCACTAAGCACCCTGGGACATCTAATATGATCCTTCCTCTACCACTAAGCACCTGGGACATCTAATATGATCCTACCACTAAGCACCCTGGGACATCTAATATGATCCTTCCTCTACCACTAAGCACCCTGGGACATCTAATATGATCCTTCCTCTACCACTAAGCACCCTGGGACATCTAATATGATCCTACCACTAAGCACCCTGGGACATCTAATATGATCCCTCCTCTACCACTAAGCACCCTGGGACATCTAAAATGATCCTTCCTCTACCACTAAGCACCCTGGGACATCTAATATGATCCTTCCTCTACCACTAAGCACCCTGGGACATCTAATATGATCCTTCCCCACCTCTACCTGCAGGGTGGAGCTCAAATTAAATTCCTTGGATGAGTTCCTAGTGATCAAGCTACAAAAACAACTCAAGAGTGTAACTGTGTAAGAGGTTGACTTTGACACCTGTCCAAACTGGATCAGGGCCTGTAGTCATACACCTTCTCAGAGTAAAGGAGGGCTGATATAGGATCAGTTTGGTCTATTAGATCATCCTAAAAATCAGATCACGTGGACAAGATGGATCTGATCCTAGATCAGCCCTCCTTCCTCTGAGACACTGCTGGCCATGCCAGCCATTATTCAATTCATATGGACCCCCCCCCCCCCCTCCGGGTTGTGTGTGTTTGACAAAGCCAAGACAAAAGGCCAGCAGGAACGTACCGGTTGGTAACCGATCCCCGTGAAGACATCTTGATCTTGGTTGTAAAAGAGTAAGGACTCGGCTGAAGAGGAAGACTGGTTACCGGCAGCAGGCGTGTTGCTCTCACACCAGGCCCTGAGTACAGACACACCACACAGTCCGAGACTCTTCTATTAACTGACCAATCACAACACTAGGCCAGTCACCAGTCCCCAACCGCTGTTATCATCAAATCAGTCAGTCAAAATTACGTTTCATGATCATTGCTTATTGAGTTGAAAATGACTGATTGATGACAGACAGGTTGACCAGACTGCTGATGGTATATAGTGGGGCCCTTCTCTCTCACCTGTAGTGACTGACAGGTTGATGGTATATAGTGGGGCCCTTCTCTCTCACCTGTAGTGACTGACAGGTTGATGGTATATAGTGGGGCCCTTCTCTCTCACCTGTAGTGACTGACAGGTTGACCAGACTGCTGATGGTATATAGTGGGGCCCTTCTCTCTCACCTGTAGTGACTGACAGGTTGATGGTATATAGTGGGGCCCTTCTCTCTCACCTGTAGTGACTGACAGGTTGATGGTATATAGTGGGGCCCTTCTCTCTCACCTGTAGTGACTGACAGGTTGATGGTATATAGTGGGGCCCTTCTCTCTCACCTGTAGTGACTGACAGGTTGATGGTATATAGTGGGGCCCTTTTCTCTCACCTGTAGTGACTGACAGGTTGATGGTATATAGTGGGGCCCTTCTCTCTCACCTGTAGTGACTGACATGTTGACCAGACTTCTGATGGTATATAGTGGGGCCCTTTTCTCTCACCTGTAGTGACTGACAGGTTGATGGTATATAGTGGGGCCCTTCTCTCTCACCTGTAGTGACTGACAGGTTGATGGTATATAGTGGGGCCCTTTTCTCTCACCTGTAGTGACTGACAGGTTGACCAGACTGCTGATGGTATATAGTGGGGCCCTTCTCTCTCACCTGTAGTGACTGACAGGTTGATGGTATATAGTGGGGCCCTTCTCTCTCACCTGTAGTGACTGACAGGTTGACCAGACTGTTGATGGTATATAGTGGGGCCCTTCTCTCTCACCTGTAGTGACTGACAGGTTGATGGTATATAGTGGGGCCCTTCTCTCTCACCTGTAGTGACTGACAGGTTGATGGTATATAGTGGGGCCCTTCTCTCTCACCTGTAGTGACTGACAGGTTGATGGTATATAGTGGGGCCCTTCTCTCTCACCTGTAGTGACTGACAGGTTGACCAGACTGTTGATGGTATATAGTGGGGCCCTTCTCTCTCACCTGTAGTGACTGACAGGTTGACCAGACTGTTGACGTTATATAGTGGGGCCCTTCTCTCTCACCTGTAGTGACTGACAGGTTGACGGTATATAGCGGGGCCCTTCTCTCTCACCTGTAGTCAGAACAGTCCTCCAGGGCTCCAGTCAGAGCTGGGATCTGAAACTCCTCTACCTCATTGCACAGCAGCCGCCATTCCCTGCACGACATGGACACAAAAATGGTTGGTATTGACCGATAAGAGCGGCCATTTTGGCTCGCTGCTGTGTCCAGTTTCCCAGCTCCCTACTGTACTTGAACACAGAGGGCAGCAACAGGCGTCCACATCTCAGGAAGTTGAGGATGTGTCTGAACATCGCTCCGTCGGCCCTGATCTGGAGACTGTGACCGAATACGATCCAGCTGCTCTTCCTGGGGTTGGACAGGAGCTCTGGGTGCTGGGAGAGACAGGACGGGACAGGGGACAGCGGAGAGGAGACAAGACAGGGAACAGGAGAGGAGACACGGGAGAGAGGAAACGGGTCAGGGGACAGAGGTCAGAGAGGAGACGGGAGAAGAGACAGGGAACGGGAGAGGAGAGAGAAGAGACAGGGAACGGGAGAGGAGAGGGGAGAGAAGAGACAGGGAACGGGAGAGGAGAGGGGAGAGAAGAGACAGGGGAGGAGAGGGGAGAGAAGAGACAGGGAACGGGAGAGGAGAGGGGAGAGAAGAGACAGGGCACGGGAGAGGAGAGAAGAGACAGGGGAGGAGAGGGGAGAGAAGAGACGGAACGGGAGAGGAGAGGGGAGAGAAGAGACAGGGCACGGGAGAGGAGAGGGGAGAGAAGAGACAGGGCACGGGAGAGGAGAGAAGAGACAGGAGAGGGGAGAGAAGAGACGGAACGGGAGAGGAGAGGGGAGAGAAGAGACAGGGAACGGGAGAGGAGAGAAGAGACAGGGAACGGGAGAGGAGAGAGAAGAGACAGGGAACGGGAGAGGAGAGGGGAGAGAAGAGACAGGGAACGGGAGAGGAGAGAGAAGAGACAGGGAACGGGAGAGGAGAGAGAAGAGACAGGGAACGGGAGAGGAGAGAGAAGAGACAGGGAACGGGAGAGCAGAGAGAAGAGACAGGGAACGGGAGAGGAGAGGGGAGAGAAGAGACAGGGAACGGGAGAGGAGAGAGAAGAGACAGGGAACGGGAGAGGAGAGAGAAGAGACAGGGAACGGGAGAGGAGAGAGAAGAGACAGGGAACGGGAGAGCAGAGAGAAGAGACAGGGAACGGGAGAGGAGAGGGGAGAGAAGAGACAGGGAACGGGAGAGGAGAGAGAAGAGACAGGGAACGGGAGAGGAGAGAGAAGAGACAGGGAACGGGAGAGGAGAGGGGAGAGAAGAGACAGGGAACGGGAGAGGAGAGAGAAGAGACGGAACGGGAGAGGAGAGAGAAGAGACAGGGAACGGGAGAGCAGAGGGGAGAGAAAAGACAGGGGAGGAGAGGGGAGAGAAGAGACAGGGGAGGAGAGGGGAGAGAAGAGACAGGGGAGGAGAGGGGAGAGAAGAGACAGGGGAGGAGAGGGGAGAGAAGAGACAAGGGAGGAGAGGGGAGAGAAGAGACAGGGAACGGGAGAGGAGAGAAGAGACAGGGAACGGGAGAGGAGAGAGAAGAGACAGGGAATGGGAGAGGAGAGGGGAGAGACAGGGAACGGGAGAGGAGAGGGGAGAGAGGACATAGTGCACTTGGTTAGGGCTCTTAGTAGTGCACCATATATAAGGAATAGGGTGCCATTGGGGATGTAGAACATCACTACCAGTGCCCTGTTATTATAGTGAACTTCTCTCCCCCTATACTGCTACTGTCCTACTTACTGCACCTCCCCCTATACTGTATGTCTGCTGCT